>NC_092343.1:252870000-252877500 GCF_046630445.1 Rutidosis leptorrhynchoides
GACTATGATCTCACCTTGAGTGCACGAGTAGTAAAGTACTTCAACAAGTAAACGTGTGCAAAGAACAATGCTAGTCTTGACCTAAACAATAGGTTGTATCAATAACGGTAAACACGATAGGTCAAAGATGTTCAATTAGTCCTATGGCTCGTTACGACTCGATTATTTAGCATGTGAAATCAAATTGCCAAGTTTCATGCAAGATACAAGTATATAAATAAGTTAGGAAGGTTGCATAATCATTTGGTTAAGTTTGACAAAAAGTCAAACTTTGGTCGGTCAAAGTCAACGAAAGTCAACACGTTCGGGTCGGGTTCCGAACTATTTTTCTGAGGTTTTTAATCATATATGAACATGTTAGAACAAGTTTCATGTGAATCGGAGGTCCGGAGTATGCCAAACATTTTTCGTAATTTGGACATGGTGGTCAGAGCCTGACCAAGGCTTATGTCGCGCCGCGACATGGTCTGGCCGCGCCGCGGCATTAGCCGTGCGCTGGTACCTGGTCAGTCTCAATTGTTCAAGTCCCAAATCAAAACTCTTTCAAGCATAAATTACAAACCGCTAACATTTAGAACTCGCACCTTATATCGTTGGAAAGGTAATTTGACAAGGAACACAACTAAACACAATTCATCAACCAAACTTCCACTTACAACAACCAAAAACCGTAATTAAACGTTCATAATCAAAGTTCAAGTTCCAAAAACGCATTTTATGATTCGGGCAACCAATTTACATGAATGATATGCCGTTTCGAAGGTAATCAAGCATACAATCCAACTAAACACTTACCAATAATAATCCATGGCATTCAATGCATCAAAAGTCCATTTCAAGTTCATCAAACCCTAACCCAAATTCACCAAAATCAATAATCAAGTTCATGAAGTTTTCTAAGGCAACCTACACATCAAATTGAAGCTAGTGATGCTAGTAACACAATTAAAACATCAACTTTTAACATCTAACAACATATGATCATCCAAAATTCAAGAATAACACACCAAAATTCAAGTTCATGCTAGTTACACTAAAACAACGAGATCGAGCATATAAATCATATATTCATGTTAGACTTGAGCCATAGACACTAATTAACACTTTTATAAGTTAAAATCATCAAGAACACAAAATCTAGTGATTTTAGAAAGTTACCCAAATGAGATGAAGTTGGTACCAAAATGAAGAGGATGAAGAGAGGATCACGAATATGTAATTTATTTGGTTGCTAGCTCCCTAATCCGGATTTAGATGATGAATGAATGAGAAAGGAAATTGGGTGTGTGTGTTCTTGCTAGAGAGAAAGAGAGAGAGATGGAGGTGGAAATGAATGGGTGAAAGGGGTTTGACCCTTTGACCTAGTCAAGGGTTTGATCCCTTGTCAAGTTTAGTCCCTCAACTTTCGCTCGGGTGCGGGAATTACCTAAACGAGATAATTTAAAACGCGTATCAACGGGAGATGTTATAAACATATAACGGACTTTATATTAGTATAACGGAAAAATAAATGGAAAAAGGCGGGATGTTACATTACCTACTCCTTAAAAGAAATTTCGTCCCGAAATTTAAGTAGGCGTAGTAGTCGTTGTTTCTTCCTCGAGATCTCGCGTTTCCGAATTCACGAATAGATGAGGATACTTCCTTTGCATTTGATCTTGTCTTTCCCAAGTAAACTCGGGTCCTCTTTTGGCATTCCAACGAACCTTGACAATCGGAATTCGGCTTTGTTTCAATGTCTTGACGGAGGTGTCCACAATTTCAACCGGTTCCTCCACAAAATGAAGCTTGTCATCAATAGTAAGTTCCTCAAGAGGGATGACGATATCGGGTTCGGCAAGACACTTTTTCAAGTTAGATACATGGAAGGTAGGATGAACGGAGTTCAATTGAGGCGGAAGATTTAAACGATAAGCAACGGTTCCAATACGCTCCAAGATTTCGAAAGGACCAATATACCGCGGATTTAGCTTCCCGCGTTTCCCAAAACGGATTACACCCTTCCAAGGTGCGACTTTTAACATTACTCGATCACCGACTTGAAATTCAAGATCGTTGCGTCGTTTGTCGGTATAGCTCTTTTGACGACTTCGGGCCGTCCTAAGCCTATCTCGGATTTGAATGATTTTCTCGGTGGTTTCGTGAATGAGTTCGGGTCCGGTGATTTGCACGTCGCCTACCTCGGCCCAACAAAGAGGTGAACGACATTTGCGGCCATATAGCGCTTCAAAAGGTGCGGCTTTAATACTCGCGTGATAACTATTGTTGTAAGAGAACTCGGCGAGAGGTAAGTGCTTGTCCCAAGCTTTTCCGAAATCAACCACGCAAGCTCGTAACATGTCCTCTAAGGTTTGAATTGTACATTCGCTTTGTCCATCGGTTTGAGGATGATATGCGGTGCTCATGTCTAAACGCGTTCCCAACGCTTCTTGCAATGTACGCCAAAATCTAGAAACGAAACGGCCATCTCGGTCGGAGATAATCGATAAAGGTACACCGTGTCGGGCTACGATCTCCTTAATGTAAAGTTGTGCAAGTTTCTCCATTTTGTCCGTTTCTTTCATGGCAAGGAAGTGTGCGGATTTGGTGAGACGGTCAACAATAACCCAAATGGTATCATAACCGCCCGTCGTTTTTGGTAGCTTGGTGATAAAATCCATCGTTATCCTTTCCCACTTCCATTGCGGGATCTCGGGTTGTTGAAGTAGTCCGGACGGTCTTTGGTGTTCGGCTTTGACTTTGGAACATGTCAAACACTTGGAAACATAAGTAGCTACGTCCCTTTTGATGTTCGGCCACCAATATAGTTGTTTAAGGTCGTGGTACATCTTATTGGCACCGGGGTGAATCGAGTATCGTGACTTATGGGCTTCATCTAAAATAAGGCTTCGTAGGTTCCCATAACTAGGCACCCAAATCCTTCCGGCGTAATATCGGAGTCCGGTCTCCCTAATTTCGAATCGAGAGACGAGAATGTTCAAGAGCTCGTGTGAAAGGTTTTCATCCTTGAGAGCCTCATCTTGGGCTACCCGAATTTGGCTATTAAGGTTTGTGTGGATGGTGATGTTTAAGGCTCGGACACGAAGAGGCACCGCTCTTTCTTTTCGACTTAAAGCATCGGCTACTACATTTGCCTTCCCGGGATGGTAACGAAGCTCGCAATCGTAATCGTTTAAGGTTTCAATCCACCTTCGTTGTCTCATGTTTAGTTGCTTTTGATCGAAAATGTGTTGGAGGCTTTTGTGGTCGGTAAAGATAGTACTCTTGGTTCCATAAAGATAGTGTCTCCACATTTTAAGTGCAAAGACAACGGCTCCGAGTTCGAGATCATGCGTCGTATAGTTTCGTTCATGAATTTTGAGTTGTCGAGAAGCATAAGCAATGACTTTCGTTCGTTGCATCAATACACACCCAAAACCATGTTTTGAGGCATCGCAATATACAACAAAGTCATCATTGCCTTCGGGAAGTGACAAGATAGGAGCGGTGGTTAGCTTCGTTTTCAAGATTTGGAATGCGGATTCATGTTCGGTCGCCCAAATGAATTTCTTTCCCTTGTGAGTCAATGCGGTCAGAGGACGTGCAACCAAAGAGAAATTTTCGATGAATCTACGATAGTACCCGGCGAGACCCAAAAATTGACGAATGTGAGTAGGAGTAGTAGGAGTCTCCCATTTACTAATGGCTTCGATTTTCGTTGGATCGACCTTAATACCTTGGTCACTTACAACATGACCAAGAAATTGAACTTCCTTTAACCAAAATTCACACTTGGAGAATTTGGCATAAAGTCGTTCTTGTCTCAAGAGTTCAAGCACAAGTCGGAGATGTTGTTCGTGCTCTTCTTCATTTTTAGAATAGATCAATATATCATCAATGAACACAATAACGAATTTATCGAGATACGGTTTGCACACGCGGTTCATAAGATCCATGAACACCGCCGGTGCGTTAGTGAGACCAAATGGCATGACAAGGAATTCATAACTACCATAACGAGTCCGGAAAGCGGTTTTGGAGACATCTTCCCCCTTAACCCTCAATTGATGATAACCCGAGCGGAGATCGATTTTCGAATATACACAAGACCCTTGTAGTTGATCAAAGAGGTCATCGATGCGAGGAAGAGGATATCGGTTCTTAACCGTCAATTTATTTAGTTCACGATAATCAATGCACATTCGTAGGGATCCGTCTTTCTTTTTAACAAACAAAATCGGAGCGCCCCAAGGTGAATGGCTAGGTTGGATAAAACCACGATCAAGTAGTTCTTGGATTTGACTTTGCAATTCTTGCATTTCGGATGGGGCGAGTCTATATGGTGCACGTGCTACGGGTGCGGCCCCCGAAATAAGATCGATTTGGAATTCAACTGGTCGATGAGGCGGAAGACCCGGCAATTCGTCGGGAAATACATCGGAATAGTCACTAACAATTGGCACATCATCGATGTGCTTCTCATCGGACTCGACTTTCTTAACGTGGGCAAGGATCGCAAAACAACCCTTACGGAGTAGTTTTCTAACTTTAAGGCACGAAACGAGGTTGAGTCTGGTGCAACTCTTATCGCCATAAACAATCAAAGGTTCACCATTCTCGATAGGAATTCGGATTGCGTTAAGATCACAAAGAATGTGAGATTTCGTTTTGACTAACCAATTCATACCGATTATTACATCAAAACTTCCTAGTTCCATGGGTATCAAGTCAATTTCAAATTCCCTACCCAAAATGTTTAACGTACACCCCCGGTAATATGTGTCGGCACTTAATAGTTTTCCGTTAGCCACTTCAATGGTATAAGTGGTATCTAATGGAAGAGGTGGAGTGCTAAAAGAATGAGTCAAAGTCTTGGATACAAAGCATTTATCGGCACCCGAATCGAATAAGCAAGAGACATAAGAATTGTTGAGAAGAAACGTACCCGTGACTAGTTCAGTGTCATCCCGGGCTTCCTCGGTGTTTATGTTGAAAGCTCGGCCGCGCGTATTGGGGTTATCTTTCCTCTTCGGGCATGCATTTCTATAATGGCCCGTTTGGCCACATTCGTAACAAGTGCCCGTCTTTGGTGCATTGGGCCATTTTCGAGCGACGGGAGTGGCACTTTTACAATCGTTGGCCTTATGACCAATTCCTTGGCACCGGTGGCAAATTAACTTACTACATTCGCCAAAGTGATGTTTGTTGCATTTGTTGCAAAGAGGTAGGTTCCCGGCATAACCTTTCTTGCCGTCGGAGGTGTAAGATTTCTTGGCAAAGTTGTTGTTGCTTGATTGGGAGGGTTCCCACTTTCTTTTGTTGCCGCCCGATTTATCCTCGGCCTTAGGTGCCGGAACTACGATTTCGTCAACCGTTTCGATTAGTTGGCGAGCCATGTTCATAGCGGCTTGATGAGTAGTGGGTTTGGATGACATCACCCCTTGTTTGATGCTTTTTGGAAGACCGAGCATGTAGAGCTCAATCCTTTGAGATTCGGGGTTAACAAGATTAGGACACATCAAGGATAGTTCGGCGAAGCGTTGATTATAAGCTTTAAGATCGTTTCCGACCGCTTTCAAAGCTCTTAGTTCTTCCTCAAGCTTTCGGGTTTCTTCGCGCGGAAGATATTCAACAATCATCTTTTCCTTTAGATCGGCCCAAGAGAGGGCATGAGCTTCATCGGTACCCACCGATTGAACATAGGTGTTCCACCATGTTAGAGCAATTCCGGAGAAAGTGTGAGTGGAGTATTTGACCTTGTCTTGGTCCCGACAACCGCTTATGCTAAAGACGGCTTTCGTTTGCTCAAACCATCGGGTGAGCACGACCGGTCCCCCGGTTCCATCAAAAGTGTGAGGTTTGCACCCCATGAAAGCTTTATAGGAGCATCCCTCGTTTGAGTTTCCGGCTCCATTGTTGTTGTTGTTGTTGTTGTTGTTGTTATTATTATTGTTGTTGGATGAGTGACCGGCCATGGCCGCATCTACGGCGGTGGCTATCATCCGTTCGAGAGCTTGTTCGGGAGTTTCATTGCGACGTACACGACGAGGAGCCATTGTTCCTTCAAGACACAAGAATATCATTGATTAGTATTCTCAATAATACTAACCGTGATATAGAATAAAGATAAAGAGAAGTTTTTTTTTTTTTTTTTTTTTTTTTTTTTTTTTTTTTCAACTCGCCTTAAATTCTTTATGTCATAATGTCGGAACGTTCATATGAGTCACCGTAATATAATCCCGGAAATTATATTACCCTGATTCATATGTGCATTCGACATTATTCTATAAAGTCAAGGTGGCGTGTCAATCAAATTAAACAACGTGAGATTAAGATGAACTAAGAGTAGATATGAGTAGAAGCGTTCGAGTATAAATGCACAAGTAGTCAAGTAATTCCTACTTCAAGTCTATATGCCGGTTGTAGTCTAGATTCACCAATGTACCCTATGACTCGAGGTTGACACCAATGAACTCTAAATCCCTACAACCAACGCTCTGATACCATCTGTAGCGACCCGACCAAATCATGTTTGACGGCGCCGTCTACTTAGGTCCCGTTACGTGGTCATAAGTCTTTAAGACAAAGTTTGACCAAAATATGTCGCCTTCATTTCAAAATAAAGATTGTTCCCAAAGTTTACAAGAATTGTTCATCCAATAGTTAAGTTACAACATTATAATACGAATGAAATCTAGGCGACACGGTTTAAAGTAAAATCAAAAGACGCTCCATGAAATGCACATATACTCGACATCCAATGCAAGTATCAAATAATGAGCGGAAGCATGTATCATGTATCGTTCAAGGACCTGAGAAAAACATAGAAATCTGTCAACGAAAACGTTGGTGAAATCATAGGTTTAAGTAAGTAAGTACAAGTGAACCACAAGATTTGCATCAATGAAATAATAGTAATACATTCCAAAAGTTTGTTTCACGAGCACCCAATTATCAAAGCTTAACATTCCTTCCATTGTATACCCCATCACTTAGTGCTAGAACAAACACTGATTCTCGAAAATATATTTCATCCGTAGACGGTAGCGAACCGTCAAAGATGAGGGTTGTCAACCCATATGGCCATATAACATAAGTTCTCGCTTACACCCGGCAAGTGTAACTAATGATAATCGAATTGAGGATTTTGTTCTAAACTCGTATGTAGAATGTTTGTTTTCCCGTTCTTGTGTTCACTTAGTTCAAAAGAATCGTTTATGTTTTCTCATCCCAATATAAGTTCAAAAAGAGTAAAAGTGGGACTATGATCTCACCTTGAGTGCACGAGTAGTAAAGTACTTCAACAAGTAAACGTGTGCAAAGAACAATGCTAGTCTTGACCTAAACAATAGGTTGTATCAATAACGGTAAACACGATAGGTCAAAGATGTTCAATTAGTCCTATGGCTCGTTACGACTCGATTATTTAGCATGTGAAATCAAATTGCCAAGTTTCATGCAAGATACAAGTATATAAATAAGTTAGGAAGGTTGCATAATCATTTGGTTAAGTTTGACAAA
>NC_092343.1:252885000-252907500 GCF_046630445.1 Rutidosis leptorrhynchoides
AGTGTATATACTAATAGTACATACATCTAAAAGCTGTGTATTGTACGAGTACGAATACGGGTGCATACGAGTAGAATTATTGATGAAACTGAACGAGGATGTAATTGTAAGAATTTTTGTTAAGTAGAAGTATTTTGATAAGTGTATTGAAGTCTTTCAAAAGTGTATAAATACATATTAAAACACTACATGTATATACATTTTAACTGAGTCGTTAAGTCATCGTTAGTCGTTACATGTAAGTGTTGTTTTGAAACTTTTAGGTTAACGATCTTGTTAAATGTTGTTAACCCAATGTTTATAATATCAAATGAGATTTTAAATTATTATATTATCATGATATTATCATGTATGAATATCTCTTAATATGATATATATACATTAAATGTCTTTACAACGATAATCGTTACATATATGTCTCGTTTAAAAATCATTAAGTTAGTAGTCTTGTTTTTACATATGTAGTTCATTGTTAATATACTTAATGATATGTTTACTTATCATAGTATCATGTTAACTATATATATATCCATATATATGTCATCATATAGTTTTTACAAGTTTTAACGTTCGTGAATCACCGGTCAACTTGGGTGGTCAATTGTCTATATGAAACATATTTCAATTAATCAAGTCTTAACAAGTTTGATTGCTTAACATATTGGAAACATTTAATCATGTAAATATCAATCTCAATTAATATATATAAACATGGAAAAGTTCGGGTCACTACAATACCTACCCGTTAAATAAATTTCGTCCCGAAATTTTAAGCTGTTGAAGGTGTTGACGAATCTTCTGGAAATAGATGCGGGTATTTCTTCTTCATCTGATCTTCACGCTCCCAGGTGAACTCGGGTCCTCTACGAGCATTCCATCGAACCTTAACAATTGGTATCTTGTTTTGCTTAAGTCTTTTAACCTCACGATCCATTATTTCGACGGGTTTTTCGATGAATTGGAGTTTTTCGTTGATTTGGATTTCATATAACGGAATAGTGAGATCTTCTTTAGCAAAACATTTCTTCAAATTCGAGACGTGGAAAGTGTTATGTACAGCCGCGAGTTGTTGAGGTAACTCAAGTCGGTAAGCTACTGGTCCGACACGATCAATAATCTTGAATGGTCCAATATACCTTGGATTTAATTTCCCTCGTTTACCAAATCGAACAACGCCTTTCCAAGGTGCACCTTTAAGCATGACCATCTCTCCAATTTAAAATTCTATATCTTTTCTTTTAATGTCAGCGTAGCTCTTTTGTCGACTTTGGGCGGTTTTCAACCGTTGTTGAATTTGGATGATCTTCTCGGTAGTTTCTTGTATAATCTCCGGACCCGTAATCTGTCTATCTCCCACTTCACTCCAACAAATTGGAGACCTGCACTTTCTACCATAAAGTGCTTCAAACGGCGCCATCTCAATGCTTGAATGGTAGCTGTTGTTGTAGGAAAATTCTGCTAACGGTAGATGTCGATCCCAACTGTTTCCGAAATCAATAACACATGCTCGTAGCATATCTTCAAGCGTTTGTATCGTCCTTTCGCTCTGTCCATCAGTTTGTGGATGATAGGCAGTACTCATGTCTAGACGAGTTCCTAATGCTTGCTGTAATGTCTGCCAGAATCTTGAAATAAATCTGCCATCCCTATCAGATATAATAGAGATTGGTATTCCATGTCTGGAGATGACTTCCTTCAAATACAGTCATGCTAACTTCTCCATCTTGTCATCTTCTCTTATTGGCAGGAAGTGTACTGATTTGGTGAGACGATCAACTATTACCCAAATAGTATCAAAACCACTTGCAGTCCTTGGCAATTTAGTGATGAAATCCATGGTAATGTTTTCCCATTTCCATTCTGGGATTTCGGGTTGTTGAAGTAGACCTGATGGTTTCTGATGCTCAGCTTTGACCTTAGAACACCTCAAACATTCTCCTACGTATTTAGCAACATCGGCTTTCATACCTGGCCACCAAAAATGTTTCTTGAGATCCTTGTACATCTTCCCCGTTCCAGGATGTATTGAGTATCTGGTTTTATGAGCTTCTCTAAGTACCATTTCTCTCATATCTCCAAATTTTGGTACCCAAATCCTTTCAGCCCTATACCGGGTTCCGTCTTCCCGAATATTAAGATGCTTCTCCGATCCCTTGGGTATTTCATCCTTTAAATTTCCCTCTTTTAAAACTCCTTGTTGCGCCTCCTTTATTTGAGTAGTAAGGTTATTATGAATCATTATATTCATAGATTTTACTCGAATGGGTTCTCTGTCCTTCCTGCTCAAGGCATCGGCTACCACATTTGCCTTCCCCGGGTGGTAACGAATCTCAAAGTCGTAATCATTCAACAATTCAATCCACCTACGCTGCCTCATATTCAGTTGTTTCTGATTAAATATGTGTTGAAGACTTTTGTGGTCGGTATATATAATACTTTTGACCCCATATAAGTAGTGCCTCCAAGTCTTTAATGCAAAAACAACCGCGCCTAATTCCAAATCATGCGTCGTATAATTTTGTTCGTGAATCTTCAATTGTCTAGACGCATAAGCAATCACCTTCGTTCGTTGCATTAATACACAACCGAGACCTTGCTTTGATGCATCACAATAAATCACAAAATCATCATTCCCTTCAGGCAATGACAATATAGGTGCCGTAGTTAGCTTTTTCTTCAATAACTGAAACGCTTTCTCTTGTTCATCATTCCATTCAAATTTCTTCCCTTTATGCGTTAATGCAGTCAAGGGTTTTGCTATTCTGGAAAAGTCTTGGATGAACCTTCTGTAGTAACCAGCTAGTTCTAAAAACTGGCGTATGTGTTTCGGAGTTTTTGGGGTTTCCCACTTTTCAACAGTTTCTATCTTTGCCGGATCCACCTTAATACCTTCTTTGTTCACTATGTGACCAAGGAATTGAACTTCTTCCAACCAAAATGCGCACTTTGAAAACTTAGCGTACAATTCTTCCTTCCTCAATACTTCTAACACCTTTCTCAAATGTTCACCGTGTTCTTGGTCATTCTTTGAGTAAATAAGTATGTCATCAATGAAAACAATGACAAACTTGTCAAGGTATGGTCCACACACTCGGTTCATAAGGTCCATGAACACAGCTGGTGCATTAGTTAAACCAAACGGCATGACCATAAACTCGTAATGACCGTAACGTGTTCTGAAAGCAGTCTTTAGAATATCATCTTCTTTCACCCGCATTTGATGATACCCGGAACGTAAGTCAATCTTTGAATAAACAGACGAGCCTTGTAGTTGATCGAATAAGTCGTCAATTCTCGGTAGTGGGTAGCGGTTCTTGATGGTAAGTTTGTTCAACTCTCGGTAGTCGATACACAACCTGAATGTACCATCTTTCTTCTTGACAAACAAAACAGGAGCTCCCCACGGTGATGTGCTTGGTCGAATGAAACCACGCTCTAAAAGTTCTTGTAATTGGCTTTGCAGTTCTTTCATCTCGCTAGGTGCGAGTCTGTAAGGAGCACGAGCTATTGGTGCAGCTCCTGGTACAAGATCTATTTGAAATTCAACGGATGGATGTGGGGGTAATCCCGGTAATTCTTTCGGAAATACATCGGGAAATTCTTTTGCGACGGGAACATCATTGATGCTCTTTTCTTCAGTTTGTACTTTCTCGACGTGTGCTAGAATAGCATAGCAACCTTTTCTTATTAGTTTTTGTGCCTTCAAATTACTAATAAGATGTAGCTTCGTGTTGCCCTTTTCTCCGTACACCATTAAGGGTTTTCCTTTTTCTCGTATAATGCGAATTGCATTTTTGTAACAAACGATCTCTGCTTTCACTTCTTTCAACCAGTCCATACCGATTATCACATCAAAACTCCCTAACTCTACTGGTATCAAATCAATCTTAAATGTTTCGCTAACCAGTTTAATTTCTCGATTCCGACATATATTATCTGCTGAAATTAATTTACCATTTGCTAATTCGAGTAAAAATTTACTATCCAAAGGCGTCAATGGACAACTTAATTTAGCACAAAAATCTCTACTCATATAGCTTCTATCCGCACCCGAATCAAATAAAACGTAAGCAGATTTATTGTCAATAAGAAACGTACCCGTAACAAGCTCCGGGTCTTCCTGTGCCTCTGCCGCATTAATATTGAAAACTCTTCCGCGGCCTTGTCCATTCGTGTTCTCCTGGTTCGGGCAATTTCTAATAATGTGGCCCGGTTTTCCACATTTATAACAAACTACATTGGCATAACTTGCTCCGACACTACTTGCTCCACCATTACTCGTTCCGACACCATTTGTTCCTTTCGTTCTATTAACCCCTGGTCCGTAGACCTCACACTTCGCCGCGCTATGACCATTTCTTTTACACTTGTTGCAAAATTTGGTGCAGAACCCCGAGTGATTCTTTTCACACCTTTGGCATAGCTGCTTCTGATTGTTGTTATTGTTGCGGTTATTATTGTTGTTGGGATGATTGTTGTAGTTGCTGTTGTTGTTGTTGTTGTTGGGCCGTTTGTTGTAGTTGCGATTGATGTTGCGATTTTTGGGATAATTGTTGCGATTATTGTTGTAATTGCTGTTGTTGTTGTATTGGTGATTCTTATCACCGTTTTCCTCCCACTTTCTTTTGACTTGCTTCACATTGGCCTCTTCAGCAGTCTGTTCTTTAATTCTTTCTTCAATATGGTTCACTAGTTTGTGAGCCATTCTACATGCCTGTTGTATGGAGGCGGGCTCGTGTGAACTTATATCTTCTTGGATTCTTTCCGGTAATCCTTTCACAAACGCGTCGATCTTCTCTTCCTCATCTTCGAATGCTCCCGGACACAATAGGCACAATTCTGTGAATCGTCTTTCGTACGTGGTAATATCAAATCCTTGGGTTCGTAACCCTCTAAGTTCTGTCTTGAGCTTATTGACCTCGGTTCTGGGACGGTACTTCTCGTTCATCAAGTGCTTGAATGCTGACCACGGTAGTGCGTACGCATCGTCTTGTCCCACTTGCTCTAGATAGGTATTCCACCATGTTAATGCAGAACCTGTGAAGGTATGCGTAGCGTACTTCACTTTGTCCTCTTCAGTACACTTACTTATGGCAAACACCGATTCGACCTTCTCGGTCCACCGTTTCAATCCGATCGGTCCTTCGGTTCCATCAAATTCCAAAGGTTTGCAGGCAGTGAATTCTTTGTAGGTGCATCCTACACGATTTCCTGTACTGCTAGATCCAAGGTTATTGTTGGTATGTAGCGCAGCCTGTACTGCGGCTATGTTTGAAGCTAGAAAAGTACGGAATTCCTCTTCATTCATATTCACGGTGTGTCGAGTAGTCGGTGCCATTTCCTTCAAAATAGTTAAATGGAACAAGTTAATCATACAGAATATTAAGAGTAGTTAATAGTATTTCGTAGCATAATATGAACTCATTTATAAAAGCTTTTTCTTCATATTAGCGTTTTATAAGTTTAAATTCGGGTAGTACCTACCCGTTAAGTTCATACTTAGTAGCTAATATACAATTCAACTACTACAATTCTATATGAAAAACTGATTATAATAATATTTCGCGTTCAAACTTTTATACAATATTTTACAAACTTACAATACCGCTTATTTTACATAAAGCATGAAATATAGCACACAATAACTTTGATACAAGATAGTTGTGAAGATAATTCTAGCTAATACACAAGTCGTTCAGCAAAGGCAATAAAGACACGTAATTCATACGTCCAGAAACAAGTCATGCATTCTGGTTTTACTAGGACTACTTCCCATCCTTGGTCTTGTGCAACATAACCGTTATGGCCGTTGATAAGACAGCGTGTTGTAACGTCATCAAAGGGACGAGGGTTACGTAATGTCCAACAGTCCCGTAATAATCTAAAAACCTCATTTCTTACCCCAATTACCGACTCCGTCACTTGTGGAAACGTTTTGTTTAATAGTTGTAGCCCGATGTTCTTGTTCTCACTTTGGTGAGAAGCGAACATTACTAATCCGTAAGCATAACATGCTTCTTTATGTTGCATGTTAGCCGCTTTTTCTAATTCACGAAGTCCAATATTCGGATATATTGAGTCAAAATAATTTCTTAACCCGTTGCGTAAAATAGCATTTGGGTTCCCCGCAATATATGCGTCAAAGTAAACACATCGTAACTTATGGGTTTCCCAATGTGATATCCCCCATCTTTCAAACGAAAGTCTCTTATAAACCAAGACATTCTTGGAACGTTCTTCGAATGTCTTACAAACTGATCTCGCCTTAAATAGTTGTGCCGAGGAATTCTGGCCGACTCTAGACAAGATTTCATCAATCATGTCTCCGGGTAGGTCTCTTAAAATATTGGGTTGTCTATCCATTTTGTGTTTTTAAACTGTAAAATAGACAAGAGTTAGATTCATAAAAAAAATACTTATTAATACAAGCAATTTTTACATATATCATAAAGCATAAGAACACTATATTACATATATTACACTACACGAATACAACTAGCTTATTCCGACTCGCTCGTTTCTTCTTCTTCGGTTTTGGTTCGTTTTGCCAAGTTTCTAGGGATATATGATGTTCCCCTAATACGAGCCGTCGTTGTCCACATTGGTTTAGAAAAACCTGGTGGTTTAGAGGTTCCCGGGTCATTGTTACAACTTAAGGACTTCGGGGGTTGACGATACATATAAAGTTCATCGGGGTTAGAATTAGATTTCTCTATTTTTATGCCCTTTCCCTTATTATTTTCTTTTGCCTTTTTAAATTTAGTTGGGGTAATTTCTATAACATCATCGGAATTCTCGTCGGAATCCGATTCATCGGAGAATTGGTAATCCTCCCAATATTTTGCTTCCTTGGCGGAAACACCATTGACCATAATTAACTTTGGTCGGTTGGTTGAGGATTTTCTTTTACTTAACCGTTTTATTATTTCCCCCACCGGTTCTATTTCTTCATCCGGTTCCGATTCTTCTTCCGGTTCCGATTCTTCTTCCGGTTCCGACTCTTCTTCCGGTTCCTCTTCGGGAACTTGTGAATCAGTCCACAAATCATTCCAATTTACATTTGACTCTTCATTATTATTAGGTGAGTCAATGGGACTTGTTCTAGAGGTAGACATCTATCACATAATATCAAACACGTTAAGAGATTAATATATCACATAATATTCATATGTTAAAAATATATAGTTTCCAACAAAAATGTTAAGTAATCATTTTTAAAGAAAACACGGTCGAAGTCCAGACTCACTAATGCATCCTAACAAACTCGATAAGACACACTAATGCAAATTTTCTGGTTCTCTAAGACCAACGCTCGGATACCAACTGAAATGTCCCGTTCTTATTGATTAAAAATGTTCCATATTAATTGATTTCGTTGCGAGGTTTTGACCTCTATATGAGACGTTTTTCAAAGACTGCATTCATTTTTAAACAAACCATAACCTTTATTTCATCAATAAAGGTTTAAAAAGCTTTACGTAGATTATCAAATAATGATAATCTAAAATATCCTGTTTACACACGACCATTACATAATGGTTTACAATACAAATATGTTACAACAAAATAAGTTTCTTGAATGCAGTTTTTACACAATATCATACAAGCATGGACTCCAAATCTTGTCCTTATTTAAGTATGCGACAGCGGAAGCTCTTAATAATCACCTGAGAATAAACATGCTTAAAACGTCAACAAAAATGTTGGTGAGTTATAGGTTTAACCTATATATATCAAATCATAATAATAGACCACAAGATTTCATATTTCAATACACATCCCATACATAGAGATAAAAATCATTCATATGGTGAACACCTGGTAACCGACATTAACAAGATGCATATATAAGAATATCCCCATCATTCCGGGACACCCTTCGGATATGATATAAATTTCGAAGTACTAAAGCATCCGGTACTTTGGATGGGGTTTGTTAAGCCCAATAGATCTATCTTTAGGATTCGCGTCAATTAGGGTGTCAGTTCCCTAATTCTTAGATTACCAGACTTAATAACAAGGGGCATATTCGATTTCGATAATTCAACCATAGAATGTAGTTTCACGTACTTGTGTCTATTTTGTAAATCATTTATAAAACCTGCATGTATTCTCATCCCAAAAATATTAGATTTTAAAAGTGGGACTATAACTCACTTTCACAGATTTTTACTTCGTCGGGAAGTAAGACTTGGCCACTGGTTGATTCACGAACCTATAACAATATATACATATATATCAAAGTATGTTCAAAATATAACACTTTTAATATATTTTGATGTTTTAAGTTTATTAAGTCAGCTGTCCTCGTTAGTAACCTACAACTAGTTGTCCACAGTTAGATGTACAGAAATAAATCGATAAATATTATCTTGAATCAATCCACGACCCAGTGTATACGTATCTCAGTATTGATCACAACTCAAACTAAATATATTTTGGAATCAACCTCAACCCTGTATAGCTAACTCCAACATTCACATATAGAGTGTCTATGGTTGTTCCGAAATATATATAGATGTGTCGACATGATAGGTCGAAACATTGTATACGTGTCTATGGTATCTCAAGATCACATAATATAAAATACAAGTTGATTAAGTTATGGTTGGAATAGATTTGTTACCAATTTTCACGTAGCTAAAATGAAAAAAATTATCCAATCTTGTTTTACCCATAACTTCTTTATTTTAAATCCGTTTTGAGTGAATCAAATTGCTATGGGTTCATATTGAACTCTATTTTATGAATCTAAACAGAAAAGTATAGGTTTATAGTCGAAAAAAATAAGTTACAAGTCGTTTTTGTAAAGGTAGTCATTTCAGTCGAAAGAACGACGTCTAGATGACCATTTTAGAAAACATACTTCCACTTTGAGTTTAACCATAATTTTTGGATATAGTTTCATGTTCATAATAAAAATCATTTTCTCAGAATAACAACTTTTAAATCAAAGTTTATCATAGTTTTTAATTAACTAACCCAAAACAGCCCGCGGTGTTACTACGACGGCGTAAATCCGGTTTTACGGTGTTTTTCGTGTTTCCGGGTTTTAAATCATTAAGTTAGCATATCATATAGATATAGAACATGTGTTTAGTTGATTTTAAAAGTCAAGTTAGAAGGATTAACTTTTGTTTGCGAACAAGTTTAGAATTAACTAAACTATGTTCTAGTGATTACAAGTTTAAACCTTCGAATAAGATAGCTTTATATGTATGAATCGAATGATGTTATGAACATCATTACTACCTTAAGTTCCTTGGATAAACCTACTGGAAAATAGAAAAATGGATCTAGCTTCAATGGATCCTTGGATGGCTCGAAGTTCTTGAAGCAGAATCATGACACGAAAACAAGTTCAAGTAAGATCATCACTTAAAATAAGATTGTTATAGTTATAGAAATTGAACCAAAGTTTGAATATGATTATTACCTTGTATTAGAATGATAACCTACTGTAAGAAACAAAGATTTCTTAAGGTTGGATGATCACCTTACAAGATTGGAAGTGAGCTAGCAAACTTGAAAGTATTCTTGATTTTATGAAACTAGAACTTTTGGAATTTATGAAGAACACTTAGAACTTGAAGATAGAACTTGAGAGAGATCAATTAGATGAAGAAAATTGAAGAATGAAAGTGTTTGTAGGTGTTTTTGGTCGTTGGTGTATGGATTAGATATAAAGGATATGTTATTTTGTTTTCATGTAAATAAGTCATGAATGATTACTCATATTTTTGTAATTTTATGAGATATTTCATGCTAGTTGCCAAATGATGGTTCCCACATGTGTTAGGTGACTCACATGGGCTGCTAAGAGCTGATCATTGGAGTGTATATACCAATAGTACATACATCTAAAAGCTGTGTATTGTACGAGTACGAATACGGGTGCATACGAGTAGAATTGTTGATGAAACTGAACGAGGATGTAATTGTAAGAATTTTTGTTAAGTAGAAGTATTTTGATAAGTGTATTGAAGTCTTTCAAAAGTGTATAAATACATATTAAAACACTACATGTATATACATTTTAACTGAGTCGTTAAGTCATCGTTAGTCGTTACATGTAAGTGTTGTTTTGAAACTTTTAGGTTAACGATCTTGTTAAATGTTGTTAACCCAATGTTTATAATATCAAATGAGATTTTAAATTATTATATTATCATGATATTATCATGTATGAATATCTCTTAATATGATATATATACATTAAATGTCTTTACAACGATAATCGTTACATATATGTCTCGTTTAAAAATCATTAAGTTAGTAGTCTTGTTTTTACATATGTAGTTCATTGTTAATATACTTAATGATATGTTTACTTATCATAGTATCATGTTAACTATATATATATCCATATATATGTCATCATATAGTTTTTACAAGTTTTAACGTTCGTGAATCACCGGTCAACTTGGGTGGTCAATTGTCTATATGAAACATATTTCAATTAATCAAGTCTTAAAAAGTTTGATTGCTTAACATATTGGAAACATTTAATCATGTAAATATCAATCTCAATTAATATATATAAACATGGAAAAGTTCGGGTCACTACACGGAAGCTCTTAATAATCACCTGAGAATAAACATGCTTAAAACGTCAACAAAAATGTTGGTGAGTTATAGGTTTAACCTATATATATCAAATCGTAACAATAGACCACAAGATTTCATATTTCAATACACATCCCATACATAGAGATAAAAATCATTCATATGGTGAACACCTGGTAACCGACAATAACAAGATGCATATATAAGAATATCCCCATCATTCCGGGACACCCTTCGGATATGATATAAATTTCGAAGTACTAAAGCATCCGGTACTTTGGATGGGGTTTGTTAGGCCCAATAGATCTATCTTTAGGATTCGCGTCAATTAGGGTGTCTGTTCCCTAATTCTTAGATTACCAGACTTAATAAAAAGGGGCATATTCGATTTCGATAATTCAACCATAGAATGTAGTTTCACGTACTTGTGTCTATTTTGTAAATCATTTATAAAACCTGCATGTATTCTCATCCCAAAAATATTAGATTTTAAAAGTGGGACTATAACTCACTTTCACAGATTTTTACTTCGTCGGGAAGTAAGACTTGGCCACTGTTGATTCACGAACCTATAACAATATATACATATATATTAAAGTATGTTCAAAATATATTTACAAAACTTTTAATATATTTTGATGTTTTAAGTTTATTAAGTCAGCTGTCCTCGTTAGTAACCTATAACTAGTTGTCCACAGTTAGATGTACAGAAATAAATCGATAAATATTATCTTGAATCAATCCACGACCCAGTGTATACGTATCTCAGTATTGATCACAACTCAAACTATATATATTTTGGAATCAACCTCAACCCTGTATAGCTAACTCCAACATTCACATATAGAGTGTCTATGGTTGTTCCGAAATATATATAGATGTGTCGACATGATAGGTCGAAACATTGTATACGTATCTATGGTATCTCAAGATTACATAATATACAATACAAGTTGATTAAGTTATGGTTGGAATAGATTTGTTACCAATTTTCACGTAGCTAAAATGAGAAAAATTATCCAATCTTGTTTTACCCATAACTTCTTCATTTTAAATCCGTTTTGAGTGAATCAAATTGCTATGGTTTCATATTGAACTCTATTTTATGAATCTAAACAGAAAAAGTATAGGTTTATAGTCGGAAAAATAAGTTACAAGTCGTTTTTGTAAAGGTAGTCATTTCAGTCGAAAGAACGACGTCTAGATGACCATTTTAGAAAACATACTTCCACTTTGAGTTTAACCATAATTTTTGGATATAGTTTCATGTTCATAATAAAAATCATTTTCTCAGAATAACAACTTTTAAATCAAAGTTTATCATAGTTTTTAATTAACTAACCCAAAACAGCCCGCGGTGTTACTACGACGGCGTAAATCCGGTTTTACGGTGTTTTTCGTGTTTCCAGGTTTTAAATCATTAAGTTAGCATATCATATAGATATAGAACATGTGTTTAGTTGATTTTTAAAAGTCAAGTTAGAAGGATTAACTTTTGTTTGCGAACAAGTTTAGAATTAACTAAACTATGTTCTAGTGATTTCAAGTTTAAACCTTCGAATAAGATAGCTTTATATGTATGAATCGAATGATGTTATGAACATCATTACTACCTTAATTTCCTTGGATAAACCTACTGGAAAAGAGAAAAATGGATCTAGCTTCAATGGATCCTTGGATGGCTCGAAGTTCTTGAATCAGAATCATGACACGAAAACAAGTTCAAGTAAGATCATCACTTGAAATAAGATTGTTATAGTTATAGAAATTGAACCAAAGTTTGAATATGATTATTACCTTGTATTAGAATGATAACCTACTGTAAGAAACAAAGATTTCTTGAGGTTGGATGATCACCTTACAAGATTGGAAGTGAGCTAGCAAACTTGAAAGTATTCTTGATTTTATGAAACTAGAACTTTTGGAATTTATGAAGAACACTTAGAACTTGAAGATAGAACTTGAGAGAGATCAATTAGATGAAGAAAATTGAAGAATGAAAGTGTTTGTAGGTGTTTTTGGTCGTTGGTGTATGGATTAGATATAAAGGATATGTAATTTTGTTTTCATGTAAATAAGTCATGAATGATTACTCATATTTTTGTAATTTTATGAGATATTTCATGCTAGTTGCCAAATGATGGTTCCCACATGTGTTAGGTGACTCACATGGGCTGCTAAGAGCTGATCATTGGAGTGTATATACCAATAGTACATACATCTAAAAGCTGTGTATTGTACGAGTACGAATACGGGTGCATACGAGTAGAATTGCTGATGAAACTGAACGAGGATGTAATTGTAAGCATTTTTGTTAAGTAGAAGTATTTTGATAAGTGTATTGAAGTCTTTCAAAAGTGTATAAATACATATTAAAACACTACATGTATATACATTTTAACTGAGTTGTTAAGTCATCGTTAGTCGTTACATGTAAGTGTTGTTTTGAAACCTTTAGGTTAACGATCTTGTTAAATGTTGTTAACCCAATGTTTATAATATCAAATGAGATTTTAAATTATTATATTATCATGATATTATCATGTATGAATATCTCTTAATATGATATATATACATTAAATGTCTTTACAACGATAATCGTTACATATATGTCTCGTTTAAAAATCATTAAGTTAGTAGTCTTGTTTTTACATATGTAGTTCATTGTTAATATACTTTATGATATGTTTTCTTATCATAGTATCATGTTAACTATATATATATATCCATATATATGTCATCATATAGTTTTTACAAGTTTTAACGTTCGTGAATCACCGATCAACTTGGGTGGTCAATTGTCTATATGAAACATATTTCAATTAATCAAGTCTTAACAAGTTTGATTGCTTAACATGTTGGAAACATTTAATCATGTAAATATCAATCTCAATTAATATATATAAACATGGAAAAGTTCGGGTCACTACAGTACCTACCCGTTAATTAAATTTCGTCCCGAAATTTTAAGCTGTTGAAGGTGTTGACGAATCTTCTGGAAATAGATGCGGGTATTTCTTCTTCATCTGATATTCATGCTCCCAGGTGAACTCGGGTCCTCTGCGAGCATTCCATCGAACCTTAACAATTGGTATCTTGTTTTGCTTAAGTCTTTTAACCTCACGATCCATTATTTCGACGGGTTCTTCGATGAATTGAAGTTTTTCGTTGATTTGGATTTCATCTAACGGAATAGTGAGATCTTCTTTAGCAAAACATTTCTTTAAATTTGAGACGTGGAAAGTGTTATGTACAACCGCGAGTTGTTGAGGTAACTCTAGTCGGTAAGCTACTGGTCCGACACGATCAATAATCTTGAATGGTCCAATATACCTTGGATTTAATTTCCCTCGTTTACCAAATCGAACAACGCCTTTCCAAGGTGCAACTTTAAGCATGACCATCTCTCCAATTTCAAATTCTATATCTTTTCTTTTAATGTCAGCGTAGCTCTTTTGTCGACTTTGGGCGGTTTTCAACCGTTGTTGAATTTGGATGATCTTCTCGGTAGTTTCTTGTATAATCTCCGGACCCGTAATCTGTCTATCCCCCACTTCACTCCAACAAATCGGAGACCTGCACTTTCTACCATAAAGTGCTTCAAACGGCGCCATCTCAATGCTTGAATGGTAGCTGTTGTTGTAGGAAAATTCTGCTAACGGTAGATGTCGATCCCAACTGTTTCCGAAATCAATAACACATGCTCGTAGCATGTCTTCAAGCGTTTGTATCGTCCTTTCGCTCTGCCCATCAGTTTGTGGATGATAGGCAGTACTCATGTCTAGACGAGTTCCTAATGCTTGCTGTAATGTCTGCCAGAATCTTGAAATAAATCTGCCATCCCTATCAGAGATAATAGAGATTGGTATTCCATGTCTGGAGACGACTTCCTTCAAATACAGTCGTGCTAACTTCTCCATCTTGTCATCTTCTCTTATTGGTAGGAAGTGTGCTGATTTGGTGAGACGATCAACTATTACCCAAATAGTATCAAAACCACTTGCAGTCCTTGGCAATTTAGTGATGAAATCCATGGTAATGTTTTCCCATTTCCATTCCGGGATTTCGGGTTGTTGAAGTAGACCTGATGGTTTCTGATGCTCAGCTTTGACCTTAGAACACGTCAAACATTCTCCTACGTATTTAGCAACATCGGCTTTCATACCCGGCCACCAAAAATGTTTCTTGAGATCCTTGTACATCTTCCCCGTTCCAGGATGTATTGAGTATCTGGTTTTATGAGCTTCTCTAAGTACCATTTCTCTCATATCTCCAAATTTTGGTACCCAAATCCTTTCAGCCCTATACCGGGTTCCGTCTTCCCGAATATTAAGATGCTTCTCCGATCCTTTGGGTATTTCATCCTTTAAATTTCCCTCTTTTAAAACTCCTTGTTGCGCCTCCTTTATTTGAGTAGTAAGGTTATTATGAATCATTATATTCATAGATTTTACTCGAATGGGTTCTCTGTCCTTCCTGCTCAAGGCATCGGCTACCACATTTGCCTTCCCCAGGTGGTAACGAATCTCAAAGTCGTAATCATTCAATAATTCAATCCACCTACGCTGCCTCATATTCAGTTGTTTCTGATTAAATATGTGTTGAAGACTTTTGTGGTCGGTATATATAATACTTTTGACCCCATATAAGTAGTGCCTCCAAGTCTTTAATGCAAAAACAACCGCGCCTAATTCCAAATCATGCGTCGTATAATTTTGTTCGTGAATCTTCAATTGTCTAGACGCATAAGCAATCACCTTCGTTCGTTGCATTAATACACAACCGAGACCTTGCTTTGATGCATCACAATAAATCACAAAATCATCATTCCCTTCAGGCAATGACAATATAGGTGCCGTAGTTAGCTTTTTCTTCAATAACTGAAACGCTTTCTCTTGTTCATCATTCCATTCAAATTTCTTCCCTTTATGCGTTAATGCAGTCAAGGGTTTTGCTATTCTGGA
Source organism: Rutidosis leptorrhynchoides (assembly GCF_046630445.1). NCBI lineage: Eukaryota > Viridiplantae > Streptophyta > Magnoliopsida > Asterales > Asteraceae > Rutidosis > Rutidosis leptorrhynchoides. The sequence continues at coordinate 252,900,531 of NC_092343.1, forward strand.
AAAGTCTTGGATGAACCTTCTATAGTAACCAGCTAGTCCTAAAAACTGGCGTATGTGTTTCGGAGTTTTCGGGGTTTCCCACTTTTCAACAGTTTCTATCTTTGCCGGATCCACCTTAATACCTTCTTTGTTCACTATGTGACCGAGGAATTGAACTTCTTCCAACCAAAATGCACACTTTGAAAACTTAGCGTACAATTCTTCCTTCCTCAATACTTCTAACACCTTTCTCAAATGTTCACCGTGTTCTTGGTCATTCTTTGAGTAAATAAGTATGTCATCAATGAAAACAATGACAAACTTGTCAAGGTATGGTCCACACACTCGGTTCATAAGGTCCATGAACACAGCTGGTGCATTAGTTAAACCGAACGGCATGACCATAAACTCGTAATGACCGTAACGTGTTCTGAAAGCAGTCTTTGGAATATCATCTTCTTTCACCCGCATTTGATGATACCCGGAACGTAAGTCAATCTTTGAATAAACAGACGAGCCTTGTAGTTGATCAAATAAGTCGTCGATTCTCGGTAGTGGGTAGCGGTTCTTGATGGTAAGTTTGTTCAACTCTCGGTAGTCGATACACAACCTGAATGTACCATCTTTCTTCTTGACAAACAAAACAGGAGCTCCCCACGGTGATGTGCTTGGTCGAATGAAACCACGCTCTAAAAGTTCTTGTAATTGGCTTTGCAGTTCTTTCATCTCGCGGGGTGCGAGTCTGTAAGGAGCACGAGCTATTGGTGCAGCTCCTGGTACAAGATCTATTTGAAATTCAACAGATCGATGTGGGGGTAATCCCGGTAATTCTTTCGGAAATACATCGGGAAATTCTTTTGCAATGGGAACATCATTGATGCTCTTTTCTTCAGTTTGTACTTTCTCGACGTGTGCTAGAACAGCATAGCAACCTTTTCTTATTAGTTTTTGTGCCTTCAAATTACTAATAAGATGTAGCTTCGTGTTGCCCTTTTCTCCGTACACCATTAAGGGTTTTCCTTTTTCTCGTATAATGCGAATTGCATTTTTGTAACAAACGATCTCCGCTTTCACTTCTTTCAACCAGTCCATACCGATTATCACATCAAAACTCCCTAACTCTACGGGTATCAAATCAATCTTAAATGTTTCGCTAACCAGTTTAATTTCTCGATTCCGACATATATTATCTGCTGAAATTAATTTACCATTTGCTAATTCGAGTAAAAATTTACTATCCAAAGGCGTCAATGGACAACTTAATTTAGCACAAAAATCTCTACTCATATAGCTTCTATCCGCACCCGAATCAAATAAAACGTAAGCAGATTTATTGTCAATAAGAAACGTACCCGTAACAAGCTCCGGGTCTTCCTGTGCCTCTGCCGCATTAATATTGAAAACTCTTCCGCGGCCTTGTCCATTCGTGTTCTCCTGGTTCGGGCAATTTCTAATAATGTGGCCCGGTTTTCCACATTTATAACAAACTACATTGGCATAGCTTGCTCCGACACTACTTGCTCCGCCATTACTCGTTCCGACACCATTTGTTCCTTTTGTTCTATTAACCCCTGGTCCGTAGACCTCACACTTCGCCGCGCTATGACCATTTCTTTTACACTTGTTGCAAAATTTGGTGCAGAACCCCGAGTGATTCTTTTCACACCTTTGGCATAGCTGCTTCTGATTGTTGTTGTTGTTGCGGTTATTATTGTTGTTGGGATGATTGTTGTAGTTGCTGTTGTTGTTGTTGTTGTTGTTGTTGTTGTTGGGCCGTTTGTTGTAGTTGCGATTGATGTTGCGATTGTTGGGATAATTGTTGCGATTATTGTTGTAATTGCTGTTGTTGGTGTATTGGTGATTCTTATCACCGTTTTCCTCCCACTTTCTTTTGACTTGCTTCACATTGGCCTCTTCAGCAGTCTGTTCTTTAATTCTTTCTTCAATTTGGTTCACGAGTTTGTGAGCCATTCTACATGCCTGTTGTATGGAGGCGGGCTCGTGTGAACTTATATCTTCTTGGATTCTTTCCGGTAATCCTTTCACAAACGCGTCGATCTTCTCTTCCTCATCTTCGAATGCTCCCGGACACAATAGGCACAATTCTGTGAATCGTCTTTCGTACGTGGTAATATCAAATCCTTGGGTTCGTAACCCTCTAAGTTCTGTCTTGAGCTTATTGACCTCGGTTCTGGGACGGTACTTCTCGTTCATCAAGTGCTTGAATGCTGACCACGGTAGTGCGTACGCATCGTCTTGTCCCACTTGCTCTAGATAGGTATTCCACCATGTTAACGCAGAACCTGTGAAGGTATGCGTAGCGTACTTCACTTTGTCCTCTTCAGTACACTTACTTATGGCAAACACCGATTCAACCTTCTCGGTCCACCGTTTCAATCCGATCGGTCCTTCGGTTCCATCAAATTCCAAAGGTTTGCAGGCAGTGAATTCTTTGTAGGTGCATCCTACACGATTTCCTGTACTGCTAGATCCAAGGTTATTGTTGGTATGTAGCGCAGCCTGTACTGCGGCTATGTTTGAAGCTAGAAAAGTACGGAATTCCTCTTCATTCATATTCACGGTGTGTCGAGTAGTCGGTGCCATTTCCTTCAAAATAGTTAAATGGAACAAGTTAATCATACAGAATATTAAGAGTAGTTAATAGTATTTCGTAGCATAATATGAACTCATTTATAAAAGCTTTTTCTTCATATTAGCGTTTTATAAGTTTAAATTCGGGTAGTACCTACCCGTTAAGTTCATACTTAGTAGCTAATATACAATTCAACTACTACAATTCTATATGAAAAACTGATTATAATAATATTTCGCGTTCAAACTTTTATACAATATTTTACAAACTTACAATACCGCTTATTTTACATAAAGCATGAAATATAGCACACAATAACTTTGATACAAGATAGTTGTGAAGACAATTCTAGCTAGTACACAAGTCGTTCAGCAAAGGCAATAAAGACACGTAATTCATACGTCCAGAAACAAGTCATGCATTCTGGTTTTACTAGGACTACTTCCCATCCTTGGTCTTGTGCAACATAACCATTATGGCCGTTGATAAGACAGCGTGTTGTAACGTCATCAAAGGGATGAGGGTTACGTAATGTCCAACAGTCCCGTAATAATCTAAAAACCTCATTTCTTACCCCAATTACCGACTCCGTCACTTGTGGAAACGTTTTGTTTAATAGTTGTAGCCCGATGTTCTTGTTCTCACTTTGGTGAGAAGCGAACATTACTAATCCGTAAGCATAACATGCTTCTTTATGTTGCATGTTAGCCGCTTTTTCTAAATCACGAAGTCCAATATTCGGATATATTGAGTCAAAATAATTTCTTAACCCGTTGCGTAAAATAGCATTTGGGTTCCCCGCAATATATGCGTCAAAGTAAACACATCGTAACTTATGGGTTTCCCAATGTGATATCCCCCATCTTTCAAACGAAAGTCTCTTATAAACCAAGACATTCTTGGAACGTTCTTCGAATATCTTACAAACTGATCTCGCCTTAAATAGTTGTGCCGAAGAATTCTGGCCGACTCTAGACAAGATTTCATCAATCATGTCTCCGGGTAGGTCTCTTAAAATATTGGGTTGTCTATCCATTTTGTGTTTTTAAACTGTAAAATAGACAAGAGTTAGATTCATAAAAAAATACTTATTAATACAAGCAATTTTTACATATATCATAAAGCATAAGAACACTATATTACATATATTACACCACACGAATACAACTATCTTATTCCGACTCGCTCGTTTCTTCTTCTTCGGTTTTGGTTCGTTTTGCCAAGTTTCTAGGGATATATGATGTTCCCCTAATACGAGCCGTCGTTGTCCACATTGGTTTAGAAAAACCTGGTGGTTTAGAGGTTCCCGGGTCATTGTTACAACTTAAGGACTTCGGGGGTTGACGATACATATAAAGTTCATCGGGGTTGGAATTAGATTTCTCTATTTTTATGCCCTTTCCCTTATTATTTTCTTTTGCCTTTTTAAATTCAGTTGGGGTAATTTCTATAACATCATCGGAATTCTCGTCGGAATCCGATTCATCGGAGAATTGGTAATCCTCCCAATATTTTGCTTCCTTGGCGGAAACACCATTGACCATAATTAACTTTGGTCGGTTGGTTGAGGATTTTCTTTTACTTAACCGTTTTATTATTTCCCCCACCGGTTCTATTTCTTCATCCGGTTCCGATTCTTCTTCCGGTTCCGATTCTTCTTCCGGTTCCGACTCTTCTTCCGGTTCCTCTTCGGGAACTTGTGAATCAGTCCACAAATCATTCCAATTTACATTTGACTCTTCATTATTATTAGGTGAGTCAATGGGACTTGTTCTAGAGGTAGACATCTATCACATAATATCAAACACGTTAAGAGATTAATATATCACATAATATTCATATGTTAAAAATATATAGTTTCCAACAAAAATGTTAAGCAATCATTTTTAAAGAAAACACGGTCGAAGTCCAGACTCACTAATGCATCCTAACAAACTCGATAAGACACACTAATGCAAATTTTCTGGTTCTCTAAGACCAACGCTCGGATACCAACTGAAATGTCCCGTTCTTATTGATTAAAAACGTTCCATATTAATTGATTTCGTTGCGAGGTTTTGACCTCTATATGAGACGTTTTTCAAAGACTGCATTCATTTTTAAACAAACCATAACCTTTATTTCATCAATAAAGGTTTAAAAAGCTTTACGTAGATTATCAAATAATGATAATCTAAAATATCCTGTTTACACACGACCATTACATAATGGTTTACAATACAAATATGTTACAACAAAATAAGTTTCTTGAATGCAGTTTTTACACAATATCATACAAGCATGGACTCCAAATCTTGTCCTTATTTAAGTATGCGACAGCGGAAGCTCTTAATAATCACCTGAGAATAAACATGCTTAAAACGTCAACAAAAATGTTGGTGAGTTATAGGTTTAACCTATATATATCAAATCGTAACAATAGACCACAAGATTTCATATTTCAATACACATCCCATACATAGAGATAAAAATCATTCATATGGTGAACACCTGGTAACCGACAATAACAAGATGCATATATAAGAATATCCCCATCATTCCGGGACACCCTTCGGATATGATATAAATTTCGAAGTACTAAAGCATCCGGTACTTTGGATGGGGTTTGTTAGGCCCAATAGATCTATCTTTAGGATTCGCGTCAATTAGGGTGTCTGTTCCCTAATTCTTAGATTACCAGACTTAATAAAAAGGGGCATATTCGATTTCGATAATTCAACCATAGAATGTAGTTTCACGTACTTGTGTCTATTTTGTAAATCATTTATAAAACCTGCATGTATTCTCATCCCAAAAATATTAGATTTTAAAAGTGGGACTATAACTCACTTTCACAGATTTTTACTTCGTCGGGAAGTAAGACTTGGCCACTGTTGATTCACGAACCTATAACAATATATACATATATATTAAAGTATGTTCAAAATATATTTACAACACTTTTAATATATTTTGATGTTTTAAGTTTATTAAGTCAGCTGTCCTCGTTAGTAACCTATAACTAGTTGTCCACAGTTAGATGTACAGAAATAAATCGATAAATATTATCTTGAATCAATCCACGACCCAGTGTATACGTATCTCAGTATTGATCACAACTCAAACTATATATATTTTGGAATCAACCTCAACCCTGTATAGCTAACTCCAACATTCACATATAGAGTGTCTATGGTTGTTCCGAAATATATATAGATGTGTCGACATGATAGGTCGAAACATTGTATACGTGTCTATGGTATCTCAAGATTACATAATATACAATACAAGTTGATTAAGTTATGGTTGGAATAGATTTGTTACCAATTTTCACGTAGCTAAAATGAGAAAAATTATCCAATCTTGTTTTACCCATAACTTCTTCATTTTAAATCCGTTTTGAGTGAATCAAATTGCTATGGTTTCATATTGAACTCTATTTTATGAATCTAAACAGAAAAAGTATATGTTTATAGTCGGGAAAATAAGTTACAAGTCGTTTTTGTAAAGGTAGTCATTTCAGTCGAAAGAACGACGTCTAGATGACCATTTTAGAAAACATACTTCCACTTTGAGTTTAACCATAATTTTTGGATATAGTTTCATGTTCATAATAAAAATCATTTTCTCAGAATAACAACTTTTAAATCAAAGTTTATCATAGTTTTTAATTAACTAACCCAAAACAGCCCGCGGTGTTACTACGACGGCGTAAATCCGGTTTTACGGTGTTTTTCGTGTTTCCAGGTTTTAAATCATTAAGTTAGCATATCATATAGATATAGAACATGTGTTTAGTTGATTTTTAAAAGTCAAGTTAGAAGGATTAACTTTTGTTTGCGAACAAGTTTAGAATTAACTAAACTATGTTCTAGTGATTTCAAGTTTAAACCTTCGAATAAGATAGCTTTATATGTATGAATCGAATGATGTTATGAACATCATTACTACCTTAATTTCCTTGGATAAACCTACTGGAAAAGAGAAAAATGGATCTAGCTTCAATGGATCCTTGGATGGCTCGAAGTTCTTGAAGCAGAATCATGACACGAAAACAAGTTCAAGTAAGATCATCACTTGAAATAAGATTGTTATAGTTATAGAAATTGAACCAAAGTTTGAATATGATTATTACCTTGTATTAGAATGATAACCTACTGTAAGAAACAAAGATTTCTTGAGGTTGGATGATCACCTTACAAGATTGGAAGTGAGCTAGCAAACTTGAAAGTATTCTTGATTTTATGAAACTAGAACGTTTGGAATTTATGAAGAACACTTAGAACTTGAAGATAGAACTTTAGAGAGATCAATTAGATGAAGAAAATTGAAGAATGAAAGTGTTTGTAGGTGTTTTTGGTCGTTGGTGTATGGATTAGATATAAAGGATATGTAATTTTGTTTTCATGTAAATAAGTC
>NC_092343.1:252917500-252925000 GCF_046630445.1 Rutidosis leptorrhynchoides
TTTGCATTAAAGACTTGGAGGCACTACTTATATGGGGTTAAAAGTATTATATATACCTACCACAAAAGTCTTCAACACATATTTAATCAGAAACAACTGAATATGAGGCAGCGTAGGTGGATTGAATTATTGAATAATTACGACTTTGAGATTCGTTACCACCCAGGGAAGGCAAATGTGGTAGCCGATGCCTTGAGCAGGAAGGACAGAGAACCCATTCGAGTAAAATCTATGAATATAATGATTCATAATAACCTTACTACTCAAATAAAGGAGGCGCAACAAGGAGTTTCAAAAGAGGGAAATTTAAAGGATGAAATACCCAAAGGATCGGAGAAGCATCTTAATATTCGGGAAGACGGAACCCAGTATAGGGCTGAAAGGATTTGGGTACTAAAATTTGGAGATATGAGAGAAATGGTACTTAGAGAAGCTCATAAAACCAGATACTCAATACATCCTGGAACGGGGAAGATGTACAAGGATCTCAAGAAACATTTTTGGTGGCCGGGTATGAAAGCCGATGTTGCTAAATACGTAGGAGAATGTTTGACGTGTTCTAAGGTCAAAGCTGAGCATCAGAAACCATCAGGTCTACTTCAACAACCCAAAATCCCGAAATGGAAATGGGAAAATATTACCATGGATTTCATCACTAAATTGCCAAGGACTGCAAGTGGTTTTGATACTATTTGGGTAATAGTTGATCGTCTCACCAAATCAGCACACTTCCTGCCAATAAGAGAAGATGACAAGATGGAGAAGTTAGCACGACTGTATTTGAAGGAAGTCGTCTCCAGACATGGAATACCAATCTCTATTATCTCTGATAGGGATGGCAGATTTATTTCAAGATTCTGGCAGACATTACAGCAAGCATTAGGAACTCGTCTAAACATGAGTACTGCCTATCATCCACAAACTGATGGGCAGAGCGAAAGGACGATACAAACGCTTGAAGACATGCTACGAGCATGTGTTATTGATTTCGGAAACAGTTGGGATCGACATCTACCGTTAGCAGAATTTTCCTACAACAACAGCTACCATTCAAGCATTGAGATGGCGCCGTTTGAAGCACTTTATGGTAGAAAGTGCAGGTCTCCGATTTGTTGGAGTGAAGTGGGGGAGAGACAGATTACGGGTCCGGAGATTATACAAGAAACTACCGAGAAGATCATCCAAATTCAACAACGGTTGAAAACCGCCCAAAGTCGACAAAAGAGCTACGCTGACATTAAAAGAAAAGATATAGAATTTGAAATTGGAGAGATGGTCATGCTTAAAGTTGCACCTTGGAAAGGCGTTGTTCGATTTGGTAAACGAGGGAAATTAAATCCAAGGTATATTGGACCATTCAAGATTATTGATCGTGTCGGACCAGTAGCTTACCGACTTGAGTTACCTCAACAACTCGCTGCTGTACATAACACTTTCCACGTCTCGAATTTGAAGAAATGTTTTGCTAAAGAAAATCTCACTATTCCGTTAGATGAAATCCAAATCAACGAAAAACTTCAATTCATCGAAGAACCCGTCGAAATAATGGATCGTGAGGTTAAAAGACTTAAGCAAAACAAGATACCAATTGTTAAGGTTCGATGGAATGCTCGTAGAGGACCCGAGTTCACCTGGGAGCGTGAAGATCAGATGAAGAAGAAATACCCGCATCTATTTCCAGAAGATTCGTCAACACCTTCAACAGCTTAAAATTTCGGGACGAAATTTATTTAACGGGTAGGTACTGTAGTGACCCGAACTTTTCCATGTTTATATATATTAATTGAGATTTATATTTACATGATTAAATGTTTCCAACATGTTAAGCAATCAAACTTGTTAAGACTTGATTAATTGAAATATGTTTCATATAGACAATTGACCACCCAAGTTGACCGGTGATTCACGAACGTTAAAACTTGTACAAACTATATGATGACATATATATGGATATATATATAGTTAACATGATACTATGATAAGTAAACATATCATTAAGTATATTAACAATGAACTACATATGTAAAAACAAGACTACTAACTTAATGATTTTTAAACGAGACATATATGTAACGATTATCGTTGTAAAGACATTTAATGTATATATATCATATTAAGAGATATTCATACATGATAATATCATGATAATATAATAATTTAAAATCTCATTTGATATTATAAACATTGGGTTAACAACATTTAACAAGATCGTTAACCTAAAGGTTTCAAAACAACACTTACATGTATCGACTAACGATGACTTAACGACTCAGTTAAAATGTATATACATGTAGTGTTTTAATATGTATTTATACACTTTTGAAAGACTTCAATACACTTATCAAAATACTTCTACTTAACAAAAATGCTTACAATTACATCCTCGTTCAGTTTCATCAACAATTCTACTCGTATGCACCCGTATTCGTACTCGTACAATACACAGCTTTTAGATGTATGTACTATTGGTATATACACTCCAATGATCAGCTCTTAGCAGCCCATGTGAGTCACCTAACATATGTGGGAACCATCATTTGGCAACTAGCATGAAATATCTCATAAAATTACAAAAATATGAGTAATCATTCATGACTTATTTACATGAAAACAAAATTACATATCATATCTAATCCATACACCAACGACCAAAAACACCTACAAACACTTTCATTCTTCAATTTTCTTCATCTAATTAATCTCTCTCAAGTTATATCTTCAAGTTCTAAGTGTTCTTCATATATTCTACAAGTTCTAGTTACATAAAATCAAGAATACTTTCAAGTTTGCTAGCTCACTTCCAATCTTGTAAGGTGATCATCCTGTAGTGACCCGAACTTTTTCATGTTTATATATATTAATTGAGATTGATATTTACATGATTAAATGTTTCCAACATGTTAAGCAATCAAACTTGTTAAGACTTGATTAATTGAAATATGTTTCATATAGACAATTGACCACCCAAGTTGACCGGTGATTCACGAACGTTAAAACTTGTAAAAACTATACGATGACATATATATGGTTATATATATAGTTAACATATTTTTATTATAAGTATGTATCTCATTAGGTATTTTAACAATGAGTTATATACATAAAAATGAGACTATTAATTTAAGAAACTCGAAAACGATATATATAACGATTATCGTTATAACAACGTCTTACTAGGTACATATGAATCATATTAAGATATTGATACACTTGGTTAATTATGTTAAATGATAAGTAAATATATTATTAAGTGTATTAACAATGAAATACATATGTAAAAATAAGACTACTAACTTAATGATTTCGAAACGAGACATATATGTAACGATTATCGTTGTAACGACATTTAACTGTATATACATCATACTAAGATATATTATATATCATAATATCATGATAATATAATAATTTAACATCTCATTTGTTATAATAAACAATGGGTTAACAACATTCAACAAGATCGTTAACCTAAAGGTTTCAAAACAACATTTACATGTAACGACTAACGATGACTTAACGACTCAGTTAAAATGTATATACATGTAGTGTTTTAATATGTATTCATACACTTTTGAAAGACTTCAAGACACTTATCAAAATACTTCTACTTAACAAAAATTCTTACAATTACATCCTCGTTCAGTTTCATCAACAATTCTACTCGTATGCACCCGTATTCGTACTCGTACAATACACAGCTTTTAGATGTATGTACTATTGGTATATACACTCCAATGATCAGCTCTTAGCAGCCCATGTGAGTCACCTAACACATGTGGGAACCATCATTTGGCAACTAGCATGAAATATCTCATAAAATTACAAAAATATGAGTAATCATTCATGACTTATTTACATGAAAACAAAATTACATATCCTTTATATCTAATCCATACACCAACGACCAAAAACACCTACAAACACTTTCATTCTTCAATTTTCTTCATCTAATTGATCTCTCTCAAGTTCTAAGTGTTCTTCATATATTTTACAAGTTCTAGTTACATAAAATCAAGAATACTTTCAAGTTTGCTAGCTCACTTCCAATCTTGTAAGGTGATCATCCAACCTCAAGAAATCTTTGTTTCTTACAGTAGGTTATCATTCTAATACAAGGTAATAATCATATTCAAACTTTGGTTCAATTTCTATAACTATAACAATCTTATTTCAAGTGATGATCTTACTTGAACTTGTTTTCGTGTCATGATTCTGCTTCAAGAACTTCGAGCCATCCAAGGATCCGTTGAAGCTAGATCCATTTTTTTCTTTTCCAGTAGGTTTATCCAAGGAACTTAAGGTAGTAATGATGTTCATAACATCATTCGATTCATACATATAAAGCTATCTTATTCGAAGGTTTAAACTTGTAATCACTAGAACATAGTTTAGTTAATTCTAAACTTGTTCGCAAACAAAAGTTAATCCTTCTAACTTGACTTTTAAAATCAACTAAATACATGTTCTATATCTATATGATATGCTAACTTAATGATTTAAAACCTGGAAACACGAAAAATACCGTAAAACCGGATTTACGCCGTCGTAGTAACACCGCGGGCTGTTTTGGGTTAGTTAATTAAAAACTATGATAAACTTTGATTTAAAAGTTTTTATTCTGAGAAAATGATTTTTATTATGAACATGAAACTATATCCAAAAATTATGGTTAAACTCAAAGTGGAAGTATGTTTTCTAAAATGGTCATCTAGACGTCGTTCTTTCGACTGAAATGACTACCTTTACAAAAACGACTTGTAACTTATTTTTCCGTCTATAAACCTATACTTTTTCTGTTTAGATTCATAAAATAGAGTTCAATATGAAACCATAGCAATTTGATTCACTCAAAACGGATTTAAAATGAAGAAGTTATGGGTAAAACAAGATTGGATAATTTTTCTCATTTTAGCTACGTGAAAATTGGTAACAAATCTATTCCAACCATAACTTAATCAACTTGTATTGTATATTATGTAATCTTGAGATACCATAGACACGTATACAATGTTTCGACCTATCATGTCGACACATCTATATATATTTCGGAACAACCATAGACACTCTATATGTGAATGTTGGAGTTAGCTATACAGGGTTGAGGTTGATTCCAAAATATATATAGTTTGAGTTGTGATCAATACTGAGATACGTATACACTGGGTCGTGGATTGATTCAAGATAATATTTATCGATTTATTTCTGTACATCTAATTGTGGACAACTAGTTGTAGGTTACTAACGAGGACAGCTGACTTAATAAACTTAAAACATCAAAATATATTAAAAGTGTTGTAAATATATTTTGAACATACTTTGATATATATGTATATATTGTTATAGGTTCGTGAATCAACCAGTGGCCAAGTCTTACTTCCCGACGAAGTAAAAATCTGTGAAAGTGAGTTATAGTCCCACTTTTAAAATCTAATATTTTTGGGATGAGAATACATGCAGGTTTTATAAATGATTTACAAAATAGACAAAAGTACGTGAAACTACATTCTATGGTTGAATTATCGAAATCGAATATGCCCCTTTTTATTAAGTCTGGTAATCTAAGAATTAGGGAACAGACACCCTAATTGACGCGAATCCTAAAGGTAGATCTATCGGGCCCAACAAGCCCCATCCAAAGTACCGGATGCTTTAGTACTTCGAAATTTATATCATATCCGAAGGGTATCCCGGAATGATGGGGATATTCTTATATATGCATCTTGTTAATGTCGGTTACCAGGTGTTCACCATATGAATGACTTTTATCTCTATGTATGGGATGTGTATTGAAATATGAAATCTTGTGGTCTATTATTATGATTTGATATATATAGGTTAAACCTATAACTCACCAACATTTTTGTTGACGTTTTTAAGCATGTTTATTCTCAGGTGATTATTAAGAGCTTCCGCTGTCGCATACTTAAATAAGGACAAGATTTGGAGTCTATGTTTGTATGATATTGTGTAAAAACTGCATTCAAGAAACTTATTTTGTTGTAACATATTTGTATTGTAAACCATTATGTAATGGTCGTGTGTAAACAGGATATTTTAGATTATCATTATTTGATAATCTACGTAAAGCTTTTTAAACCTTTATTGATGAAATAAAGGTTATGGTTTGTTTTAAAATGAATGCAGTCTTTGAAAAACGTCTCATATAGAGGTCAAAACCTCGCAACGAAATCAATTAATATGGAACGTTTTTAATCAATAAGAACGGGACATTTCACATCCAACCTCAAGAAATCTTTGTTTCTTACAGTAGGTTATCATTCTAATACAAGGTAATAATCATATTCAAACTTTGGTTCAATTTCTATAACTATAACAATCTTATTTCAAGTGATGATCTTACTTGAACTTGTTTTCGTGTCATGATTCTGCTTCAAGAACTTCGAGCCATCCAAGGATCCGTTGAAGTTAGATCCATTTTTCTCTTTTCCAGTAGGTTTATCCAAGGAACTTAAGGTAGTAATGATGTTCATAACATCATTCGATTCATACATATAAAGCTATCTTATTCGAAGGTTTAAACTTGTAATCACTAGAACATAGTTTAGTTAATTCTAAACTTGTTCGCAAACAAAAGTTAATCCTTCTAACTTGACTTTTAAAATAAACTAAACACATGTTCTATATCTATATGATATGCTAACTTAATGATTTAAAACCTGGAAACACGAAAAACACCGTAAAACCGGATTTACGCCGTCGTAGTAACACCGCGGGCTGTTTTGGGTTAGTTAATTAAAAACTATGATAAACTTTGATTTAAAAGTTGTTATTCTGAGAAAATGATTTTTATTATGAACATGAAACTATATCCAAAAATTATGGTTAAACTCAAAGTGGAAGTATGTTTTCTAAAATGGTCATCTAGACGTCATTCTTTCGACTGAAATGACTACCTTTACAAAAACGACTTGTAACTTATTTTTCCGACTATAAACCTATACTTTTTCTGTTTAGATTCATAAAATAGGGTTCAATATGAAACCATAGCAATTTGATTCACTCAAAACGGATTTAAAATGAAGAAGTTATGGGTAAAACAAGATTGGATAATTTTTCTCATTTTAGCTACGTGAAAATTGGTAACAAATCTATTCCAACCATAACTTAATCAACTTGTATTGTATATTATGTAATCTTGAGATACCATAGGCACGTATACAATGTTTCGACCTATCATGTCGACACATCTATATATATTTCGGAACAACCATAGACACTCTATATGTGAATGTTGGAGTTAGCTATACAGGGTTGAGGTTGATTCCAAAATATATATAGTTTGAGTTTTGATCAATACTGAGATACGTATACACTGGGTCGTGGATTGATTCAAGATAATATTTATCGATTTATTTCTGTACATCTAACTGTGGACAACTAGTTGTAGGTTACTAACGAGGACAGCTGACTTAATAAACTTAAAACATCAAAATATATTAAAAGTGTTGTAAATATATTTTGAACATACTTTGATATATA
>NC_092343.1:252932500-252942500 GCF_046630445.1 Rutidosis leptorrhynchoides
TAAGGTGATCATCCAACCTCAAGAAATCTTTGTTTCTTACAGTAGGTTATCATTCTAATACAAGGTAATAATCATATTCAAACTTTGGTTCAATTTCTATAACTATAACAATCTTATTTCAAGTGATGATCTTACTTGAACTTGTTTTCGTGTCATGATTCTGCTTCAAGAACTTCGAGCCATCCAAGGATCCATTGAAGCTAGATCCATTTTTCTCTTTTCCAGTAGGTTTATCCAAGGAAATTAAGGTAGTAATGATGTTCATAACATCATTCGATTCATACATATAAAGCTATCTTATTCGAAGGTTTAAACTTGTAATCACTAGAACATAGTTTAGTTAATTCTAAACTTGTTCGCAAACAAAAGTTAATCCTTCTAACTTGACTTTTAAAATCAACTAAACACATGTTCTATATCTGTATGATATGCTAACTTAATGATTTAAAACCTGGAAACACGAAAAACACCGTAAAACCGGATTTACGCCGTCGTAGTAACACCGCGGGCTGTTTTGGGTTAGTTAATTAAAAACTATGATAAACTTTGATTTAAAAGTTGTTATTCTGAGAAAATGATTTTTATTATGAACATGAAACTATATCCAAAAATTATGGTTAAACTCAAAGTGGAAGTATGTTTTCTAAAATGGTCATCTAGACGTCGTTCTTTCGACTGAAATGACTACCTTTACAAAAACGACTTGTAACTTATTTTTCCGACTATAAAACTATACTTTTTCTGTTTAGATTCATAAAATAGAGTTCAATATGAAACCATAGCAATTTGATTCACTCAAAACGGATTTAAAATGAAGAAGTTATGGGTAAAACAAGATTGGAAAATTTTTCTCATTTTAGCTACGTGAAAATTGGTAACAAATCTATTCCAACCATAACTTAATCAACTTGTATTGTATATTATGTAATCTTGAGATACCATAGACACGTATACAATGTTTCGACCTATCATGTCGACACATCTATATATATTTCGGAACAACCATAGACACTCTATATGTGAATGTTGGAGTTAGCTATACAGGGTTGAGGTTGATTCCAAAATATATATAGTTTGAGTTGTGATCAATACTGAGATACGTATACAATGGGTCGTGGATTGATTCAAGATAATATTTATCGATTTATTTCTGTACATCTAACTGTGGACAACTAGTTGTAGGTTACTAACGAGGACAGCTGACTTAATAAACTTAAAACATCAAAATATATTAAAAGTGTTGTAAATATATTTTGAACATACTTTGATATATATGTATATATTGATATAGGTTCGTGAATCAACCAGTGGCCAAGTCTTACTTCCCGACGAAGTAAAAATCAGTGAAAGTGAGTTATAGTCCCACTTTTAAAATCTAATATTTTTGGGATGAGAATACATGCAGGTTTTATAAATGATTTACAAAATAGACACAAGTACGTGAAACTACATTCTATGGTTGAATTATCGAAATCGAATATGCCCCTTTTTATTAAGTCTGGTAATCTAAGAATTAGGGAACAGACACCCTAATTGACGCGAATCCTAAAGATAGATCTATTGGGCCTAACAAACCCCATCCAAAGTACCGGATGCTTTAGTACTTCGAAATTTATATCATATCCGAAGGGTGTCCCGGAATTATGGGGATATTCTTATATATGCATCTTGTTAATGTCGGTTACCAGGTGTTCACCATATGAATGATTTTTATCTCTATGTATGGGATGTGTATTGAAATATGAAATCTTGTGGTCTATTATTATGATTTGATATATATATAGGTTAAACCTATAACTCACCAACATTTTTGTTGACGTTTTAAGCATGTTTATTCTCAGGTGATTATTAAGAGCTTCCGCTGTCGCATACTTAAATAAGGACGAGATTTGGAGTCCATGCTTGTATGATATTGTGTAAAAACTGCATTCAAGAAACTTATTTTGTTGTAACATATTTGTATTGTAAACCATTATGTAATGGTCGTGTGTAAACAGGATATTTTAGATTATCATTATTTGATAATCTACGTAAAGCTTTTTAAAACCTTTATCTATGAAATAAAGGTTATGGTTTATTTTAAAAATGAATGCAGTCTTTGAAAAATGTCTCATATAGAGGTCAAAACCTCGCAACGAAATCAATTAATATGGAACGTTTTTAATCAATAAGAACGGGACATTTCAGTTGGTATCCGAGCGTTGGTCTTAGAGAACCAGAATTTTGCATTAGTGTGTCTTATCGAGTTTGTTAGGATGCATTAGTGAGTCTGGACTTCGACCGTGTTTACTTGAAAAATGATTGCTTAACAAATTTTGTTGGAAACTATATATTTTTAACATGTGAATATTATGTGATATATTAATCTCTTAACGCGTTTGATATTATGTGATAGATGTCTACCTCTAGAACAAGTCCCATTGACTCACCTAATAATAATGAAGATTCAAATGTAAATTGGGATGATTCGTGGACTGATTCACAAGTTCCCGAAGAGGAACCGGAAGAAGAGTCGGAACCGGAAGAAGAATCGGAACCGGAAGAAGAATCGGAACCGGATGAAGAAATAGAACCGGTGGGGGAAATAATAAAACGGTTAAGTAAAAGAAAATCCTCAACCAACCGACCAAGGTTAATTATGGTCAATGGTGTTTCCGCCAAGGAAGCAAAATATTGGGAGGATTACCAATTCTCCGATGAATCGGATTCCGACGAGAATTCCGATGATGTTATAGAAATTACCCCAACTGAATTTAAAAAGGCAAAAGAAAATAACAAGGGAAAGGGCATAAAAATAGAGAAATCTAATTCCAACCCCGATGAACTTTATATGTATCGTCAACCCCCGAAGTCCTTAAGTTGTAACAATGACCCGGGAACCTCTAAACCACCAGGTTTTTCTAAACCAATGTGGATAACGACGGCTCGTATTAGGGGAAAATCATATATCCCTAGAAACTTGGCAAAACGAACCAAAACCGAAGAAGAAGAAACAAGCGAGTCGGAATAAGATAGTTGTATTTATGTGGTGTAATATATGTAATATAGTGTGCTTATGTTTTATGATATATGTAAAAATTGCTTGTATTAATAAGTATTATTTTTTATGAATCTAACTCTTGTCTATTTTACAGTATAAAAACGCAAAATGGATAGACAACCCAATATTTTAAGAGACCTACCCGGAGACATGATTGATGAAATCTTGTCTAGAGTCGGTCAGAATTCCTCGGCACAACTATTTAAGGCGAGATCAGTTTGTAAGACATTCGAAGAACGTTCCAAGAATGTCTTGGTTTATAAGAGACTTTCGTATGAAAGATGGGGGATATCACATTGGGAAACCCATAAGTTACGATGTGTTTACTTTGACGCATATATTGCGGGGAACCCAAATGCTATTTTACGCAATGGGTTAAGAAATTATTTTGACTCAATATATCCGAATATTGGACTTCGTGATTTAGAAAAAGCGGCTAACATGCAACATAAAGAAGCATGTTATGCTTACGGATTAGTAATGTTCGCTTCTCACCAAAGTGAGAACAAGAACATCGGGCTACAACTATTAAACAAAACATTCCCACAAGTGACGGAGTCGGTAATTGGGGTAAGAAATGAGGTTTTTAGATTGTTACGGGACTGTTGGACATTACGTAACCCTCGTCCCTTTGACGACGTTACAACACGCTGTCTTATCAACGGCCATAACGGTTATGTTGCACAAGACCAAGGATGGGAAGTAGTCCTAGTAAAACCAGAATGCATGACTTGTTTCTGGACGTATGAATTACGTGTCTTTATTGCCTTTGCTGAACGACTTGTGTACTAGCTAAAATTATCTTCACAACTATCTTGTATCAAAGTTATTGTGTGCTATATTTCATGCTTTATGTAAAATAAGCGGTATTGTAAGTTTGTAAAATATTGTATAAAAGTTTGAACGCGAAATATTATTATAATCAGTTTTTCATATAGAATTGTAGTAGTTGAATTGTATATTAGCTACTAAGTATGAACTTAACGGGTAGGTACTACCCGAATTTAAACTTATAAAACGCTAATATGAAGAAAAAGCTTTTATAAATGAGTTCATATTATGCTACGAAATACTATTAACTACTCTTAATATTCTGTATGATTAACTTGTTCCATTTAACTATTTTGAAGGAAATGGCACCGACTACTCGACACACCGTGAATATGAATGAAGAAGAATTCCGTACTTTTCTAGCTTCAAACATAGCCGCAGTACAGGCTGCGCTACATACCAACAATAACATTGGATCTAGCAGTACAGGAAATCGTGTAGGATGCACCTACAAAGAATTCACTGCCTGCAAACCTTTGGAATTTGATGGAACCGAAGGACCGATCGGATTGAAACGGTGGACCGAGAAGGTTGAATCGGTGTTTGCCATAAGTAAG
This sequence comes from Rutidosis leptorrhynchoides, assembly GCF_046630445.1. Taxonomy (NCBI): domain Eukaryota; kingdom Viridiplantae; phylum Streptophyta; class Magnoliopsida; order Asterales; family Asteraceae; genus Rutidosis; species Rutidosis leptorrhynchoides. Next base: position 252,936,929 of record NC_092343.1, read on the forward strand.
TGTACTGAAGAGGACAAAGTGAAGTACGCTACGCATACCTTCACAGGTTCTGCGTTAACATGGTGGAATACCTATCTAGAGCAAGTGGGACAAGACGATGCGTACGCACTACCGTGGTCAGCATTCAAGCACTTGATGAACGAGAAGTACCGTCCCAGAACCGAGGTCAATAAGCTCAAGACAGAACTAAGAGGGTTACGAACCCAAGGATTTGATATTACCACGTACGAAAGACGATTCACAGAATTGTGCCTATTGTGTCCGGGAGCATTCGAAGATGAGGAAGAGAAGATCGACGCGTTTGTGAAAGGATTACCTGAAAGAATCCAAGAAGATATAAGTTCACACGAGCCCGCCTCCATACAACAGGCATGTAGAATGGCTCACAAACTAGTGAACCAGATTGAAGAAAGAATTAAAGAACAGACTGCTGAAGAGGCCAATGTGAAGCAAGTCAAAAGAAAGTGGGAGGAAAACGGTGATAAGAATCACCAATACAACAACAACAGCAATTATAACAATAATCGCAACAACTATCCTAACAATCGCAACATCAATCGCAACTACAACAAACGGCCCAACAACAACAACAACAACAACAACAACAACAACCACAACAATCATCTTAACAACAATAATAACCGCAACAACAACAACAATCAGAAGCAGCTATGCCAAAGGTGTGAAAAGTATCACTCGGGGTTCTGCACCAAATTTTGCAACAAGTGTAAAAGAAATGGTCATAGCGCGGCGAAGTGTGATGTCTACGGACCAGGGGTTAACAGAACGAAAGAAACAAATGGTGTCGGAATGAGTAATGGCGGAGCAAGTAGTGTCGGAGCAAGTTATGCCAATGTAGTTTGTTATAAATGTGGAAAATCGGGCCACATTATTAGAAATTGCCCGAACCAGGAGAACACGAATGGACAAGGCCGCGGAAGAGTTTTCAATATTAATGCGGCAGAGGCACAGGAAGACCCGGAGCTTGTTACGGGTACGTTTCTTATTGACAATAAATCTGCTTACGTTTTATTTGATTCGGGTGCAGATAGAAGCTATATGAGTAGAGATTTTTGTGCTAAATCAAGTTGTCCATTGACGCCTTTGGATAGTAAATTTTTACTCGAATTAGCAAATGGTAAATTAATTTCAGCAGATAATATATGTCAGAATCGAGAAATTAAACTGGTTAGCGAAACATTTAAGATTGATTTGATACCAGTAGAGTTAGGGAGTTTTGATGTGATAATCGGTATGGACTGGTTGAAAGAAGTGAAAGCAGAGATCGTTTGTTACAAAAATGCAATTCGCATTATACGAGAAAAAGGAAAACCCTTAATGGTGTACGGAGAAAAGGGCAACACGAAGCTACATCTTATTAGTAATTTGAAGGCACAAAAACTAATAAGAAAAGGTTGCTATGCTGTTCTAGCACACGTCAAGAAAGTACAAACTGAAGAAAAGAGCATCAATGATGTTCCCGTCGCAAAAGAATTTCCCGATGTATTTCCGAAAGAATTACCGGGATTACCCCCACATCGATCCGTTGAATTTCAAATAGATCTTGTACCAGGAGCTGCACCAATAGCTCGTGCTCCTTACAGACTCGCACCCAGCGAGATGAAAGAACTGCAAAGCCAATTACAAGAACTTTTAGAACGTGGTTTCATTCGACCAAGCACATCACCGTGGGGAGCTCCTGTTTTGTTTGTCAAGAAGAAAGATGGTACATTCAGGTTGTGTATCGACTACCGAGAGTTGAACAAACTTACCATCAAGAACCGCTACCCACTACCGAGAATCGATGACTTATTTGATCAACTACAAGGCTCGTCTGTTTATTCAAAGATTGACTTACGTTCCGGGTATCATCAAATGCGGGTGAAAGAAGATGATATTCCAAAGACTGCTTTCAGAACACGTTACGGTCATTACGAGTTTATGGTCATGCCGTTTGGTTTAACTAATGCACCAGCTGTGTTCATGGACCTTATGAACCGAGTGTGTGGACCATACCTTGACAAGTTTGTCATTGTTTTCATTGATGACATACTTATTTACTCAAAGAATGACCAAGAACACGGTGAACATTTGAGAAAGGTGTTAGAAGTATTGAGGAAGGAAGAATTGTACGCTAAGTTTTCAAAGTGTGCATTTTGGTTGGAAGAAGTTCAATTCCTCGGTCACATAGTGAACAAAGAAGGTATTAAGGTGGATCCGGCAAAGATAGAAACTGTTGAAAAGTGGGAAACCCCGAAAACTCCGAAACACATACGCCAGTTTTTAGGACTAGCTGGTTACTACAGAAGGTTCATCCAAGACTTTTCCAGAATAGCAAAACCCTTGACTGCATTAACGCATAAAGGGAAGAAATTTGAATGGAATGATGAACAAGAGAAAGCGTTTCAGTTATTGAAGAAAAATCTAACTACGGCACCTATATTGTCATTGCCTGAAGGGAATGATGATTTTGTGATTTATTGTGATGCATCAAAGCAAGGTCTCGGTTGTGTATTAATGCAACGAACGAAGGTGATTGCTTATGCGTCTAGACAATTGAAGATTCACGAACAAAATTATACGACGCATGATTTGGAATTAGGCGCGGTTATTTTTGCATTAAAGACTTGGAGGCACTACTTATATGGGGTCAAAAGTATTATATATACCGACCACAAAAGTCTTCAACACATATTTAATCAGAAACAACTGAATATGAGGCAGCGTAGGTGGATTGAATTATTGAATGATTACGACTTTGAGATTCGTTACCACCCGGGGAAGGCAAATGTGGTAGCCGATGCCTTGAGCAGGAAGGACAGAGAACCCATTCGAGTAAAATCTATGAATATAATGATTCATAATAACATTACTACTCAAATAAAGGAGGCGCAACAAGGAGTTTTAAAAGAGGGAAATTTAAAGGATGAAATACCCAAAGGATCGGAGAAGCATCTTAATATTCGGGAAGACGGAACCAGGTATAGGGCTGAAAGGATTTGGGTACCAAAATTTGGAGATATGAGAGAAATGGTACTTAGAGAAGCTCATAAAACCAGATACTCAATACATCCTGGAACGGGGAAGATGTACAAGGATCTCAAGAAACATTTTTGGTGGCCGGGTATGAAAGCCGATGTTGCTAAATACGTAGGAGAATGTTTGACGTGTTCTAAGGTCAAAGCTGAGCATCAAAAACCATCAGGTCTACTTCAACAACCCGAAATCCCGGAATGGAAATGGGAAAATATTACCATGGATTTCATCACTAAATTGCCAAGGACTGCAAGTGGTTTTGATACTATTTGGGTAATAGTTGATCGTCTCACCAAATCAGCACACTTCCTGCCAATAAGAGAAGATGACAAGATGGAGAAGTTAGCACGACTATATTTGAAGGAAGTCGTCTCCAGACATGGAATACCAATCTCTATTATCTCTGATAGGGATGGCTGATTTATTTCAAGATTCTGGCAGACATTACAGCAAGCATTAGGAACTCGTCTAGACATGAGTACTGCCTATCATCCACAAACTGATGGGCAGAGCGAAAGGACGATACAAACGCTTGAAGACATGCTACGAGCATGTGTTATTGATTTCGGAAACAGTTGGGATCGACATCTACCATTAGCAGAATTTTCCTACAACAACAGCTACCATTCAAGCATTGAGATGGCGCCGTTTGAAGCACTTTATGGTAGAAAGTGCAGGTCTCCGATTTGTTGGAGTGAAGTGGGGGATAGACAGATTACGGGCCCAGAGATTATACAAGAAACTACCGAGAAGATCATCCAAATTCAACAACGGTTGAAAACCGCCCAAAGTCGACAAAAGAGCTACGCTGACATTAAAAGAAAAGATATAGAATTTGAAATTGGAGAGATGGTCATGCTTAAAGTTGCACCTTGGAAAGGCGTTGTTCGATTTGGTAAACGAGGGAAATTAAATCCAAGGTATATTGGACCATTCAAGATTATTGATCGTGTCGGACCAGTAGCTTACCGACTAGAGTTACCTCAACAACTCGCGGCTATACATAACACTTTCCACGTCTCGAATTTGAAGAAATGTTTTGCTAAAGAAGATCTCACTATTCTGTTAGATGAAATCCAAATCAATGAAAAACTTCAATTCATCGAAGAACCCGTCGAAATAATGGATCGTGAGGTTAAAAGACTTAAGCAAAACAAGATACCAATTGTTAAGGTTCGATGGAATGCTCGTAGAGGACCCGAGTTCACCTGGGAGCGTGAAGATCAGATGAAGAAGAAATACCCACATCTATTTCCAGAAGATTCGTCAACACCTTCAACAGCTTAAAATTTCGGGACGAAATTTATTTAACGGGTAGGTACTGTAGTGACCCGAACTTTTCCATGTTTATATATATTAATTGAGATTGATATTTACATGATTAAATGTTTCCAATATGTTAAGCAATCAAACTTGTTAAGACTTGATTAATTGAAATATGTTTCATATAGACAATTGACCACCCAAGTTGACCGGTGATTCACGAACGTTAAAACTTGTAAAAACTATATGATGACATATATATGGATATATATATAGTTAACATGATACTATGATAAGTAAACATATCATTAAGTATATTAACAATGAACTACATATGTAAAAACAAGACTACTAACTTAATGATTTTTAAACGAGACATATATGTAACGATTATCGTTGTAAAGACATTTAATGTATATATATCATATTAAGAGATATTCATACATGATAATATCATGATAATATAATAATTTAAAATCTCATTTGATATTATAAACATTGGGTTAACAACATTTAACAAGATCGTTAACCTAAAGGTTTCAAAACAACACTTACATGTAACGACTAACGATGACTTAATGACTCAGTTAAAATGTATATACATGTAGTGTTTTAATATGTATTTATACACTTTTGAAAGATTTCAATACACTTATCAAAATACTTCTACTTAACAAAAATGCTTACAATTACATCCTCGTTCAGTTTCATCAACAATTCTACTCGTATGCACCCGTATTCGTACTCGTACAATACACAGCTTTTAGATGTATGTACTATTGGTATATACACTCCAATGATCAGCTCTTAGCAGCCCATGTGAGTCACCTAACACATGTGAGAACCATCATTTGGCAACTAGCATGAAATATCTCATAAAATTACAAAAATATGAGTAATCATTCATGACTTATTTACATGAAAACAAAATTACATATCCTTTATATCTAATCCATACACCAACGACCAAAAACACCTACAAACACTTTCATTCTTCAATTTTCTTCATCTAATTGATCTCTCTCAAGTTCTATCTTCAAGTTCTAAGTGTTCTTCATATATTCTACAAGTTCTAGTTACATAAAATCAAGAATACTTTCAAGTTTGCTAGCTCACTTCCAATCTTGTAAGGTGATCATCCAACCTCAAGAAATCTTTGTTTCTTACAGTAGGTTATCATTCTAATACAAGGTAATAATCATATTCAAACTTTGGTTCAATTTCTATAACTATAACAATCTTATTTCAAGTGATGATCTTACTTGAACTTGTT
>NC_092343.1:252950000-252992500 GCF_046630445.1 Rutidosis leptorrhynchoides
ATTGATGGACTTGTGTATAGGTCCAATTGGCACGGTTGTGCATTTTGGTTGACCACCTTTGACGAGGTGCACACTTTGTGTCTACGTTATCACATGGGCGGGCGATGTGGATTATATAACCCCAATGGCGAAGGGTTAATATTGTGAGTGGAATAATTATGCTTTCATGTTTATGGCGTATTTGTTTGTGGATGTTACGGTAGCATCGAGTGTGAACCACGAGCCGGTAGCACTATAAACTAAGATGTGAACCACGAGCCGGTAGCATCGAGTGTGAACCACGAGCCGGTAGCACTATAAAATAATTGATGTGAACCACGAGCCGGTAGCATCGAGTGTGAACCACGAGCCGGTAGCACCATAGCGTTATGGTTAACCTTGGGAGTGTTACGCGTTGTTATATTTATATTGTTACATATTAATGTATTGTTGTGTTGTAGCTAACCCTCCGGGTGTAGCTATTTGGCGTTGTTCACTTCGTCGTTGGTGAACTTATATTGTTGTTGTATCTTTAGCTCGTTGCTTAGAGATCGTATGGTATGCTTAGTGTAGTGCCTTATATGGATGCCTCGGTATGCGGTATTTGTTATTTTGTGGCGTGTCCATTTTATACATATATATGTATGTAGTATATTATCATTCACTAAGCGTTAGCTTACCCTCTCGTTGTTGACTCTTTTTATAGATTGCATGCGGATGGTGGCTCGGGTAAGCGCGAGGATTAGAGGACTTGCATAGTTTGCGTAGAAGGCTTGCTTTTGGATTTATTAGGATTGGGTAGCGTATCCCCAATCGCCATGCTCGGCTTTAATTTGTATTAAAAGTCTTATGGTCGAAAATTGTATTTTGATACTTAAAGGGTAATTTGGGTCGATGTGGGCCCCGCTTCGTAAACATAATTTTATTAATAGAACGTCCTAGTTTTTATATATGGAACATGGGGTTAAAAGCGTTACGCCTAAATATGTCGGAAACTAGTCAAACATTTTCGCAATTAAGAACTTTTCGGACAGTCCACTTTGGCGCGCCGCGCGGCATATATGGCGCGCCGCGCAACATGCTGTTCAGGGAAATTTTTTTTTTTTATTTTGCTGTTTTCACGTGGTTTTGTCGTTGGATGGTTTGGGTTGTTACAAGTGGTATCAGAGCATGGTCTAAGGGATTTAGGTGACTTGAGATAGGTGCCTAGACTTAGACTTGTGTGTGCTTAAATTGTTGCGGGACTTGTAGGATTACGGGTCGGAATGGGTTTGGTTAGTGCCTTGGCTATAGGTTGACTAACGTTTATATTAGTAATGCGGATATTAATAATATGTTGTTGTGTTGTGATAATAATTCTCGCTTGTGTTTGTACCGCGTAGAATTTTGGCTGTGTTTGTGTATATCATCGAGCGAGACGGTCGTTGTACTAACGAGTCGATGCGGCATGTGTGCGTAATAAGAACTTGCAAACCTTATTACGGGTGCAAATCGTGTCTAACAAGTGATGTACGATGAGTGTTTAGCAAGATGGGGTTGTGTCGTGCGTACGGTTTTACACGTTCGTGGACTAATCGTTTTGCATTCTTTAGAATGACGACGCGAAACGAGACCGAGGCGAATGACGTGGAGTTTAACGCTAGAGTTGCGGCCGCCGTTGCGGAGCAAATGGGTGCGTTAGAAGAAAGAATGGAAAGGAGGTATTCCGAACTTCAAAGTAGTGGTGAAATGGAGCGTTATCTTAAGAGCTTCATGAGGACTAAACCCCCGATGTATGACGGAAAGCCGGATCCTTTGGTAAGCACAACTTGGATTTCGGACGTCGAAGGGTGTTTCCGTACTATTGATTGCCCTCCCGAGAGAAAGACGAGACTCGCTACGAGTTTGTTGCGGGGTAGGGCAAGGGATTGGTTGGATGGTAAGATTGATCTTGTCGGTGGCGAGACGTTTATGGCTTTATCGTGGGACGACTTTAAGGAGGAATTCTTCGAGGAGTTCCGGACTTCGGTCGATTTGTGGGAATTGCGTAATGAGTTGCGAAATTTGCGACAAGGATCTATGGATTTGAGGACTCTCAAGACGACCTTCATGGCGAAGGCTCGTTTTTGTCCGGAGTATTTGGGGAATGATCGTTTGTTGATGGGAGATTTCTATCGGACCTTGAATGATGACTTGAAAAGTAAAATTAGCCGGGGTCAAGCGAAATCGTTTTCGGAATTATTCGACTTGGCTAGAGGTTTCGAGTCGTATTCACGATCGAAAAAGGGTGAACCTTCAAGTGAGCGAAGGGTCGTTTCTTATGGTGCTCCGAGTAAGAGGGCTAAGGGTCCAAGTGTGAGCACGGGTGGTACGCGAACGGGTATGTCGGATTCTAGTGCGGCCAGGAGACGTTAAGGTACGTTTAATTTTGATAAATATGTCTTTTGATTATTTATTAAATGCCGTTTGAGTTTGAGTTGCGTGCCTTTGTTGTGCATGTTATGCTATGGGTGACGTTCCTAATGGAAGTACCCTATGTTGATGATTGATTGACGGGCGAAGGGCGTAAGACTTGGTGCAACCAAGCATTCCTTAGTATTTGGGAAACGTTTCTACCTAGCCACGGAAATGGTTTTGGTGTTTGGTGAAATGTCCCGTTCTTATTGATTAAAAACGTTCCATATTAATTGATTTCGTTGCGAGGTTTTGACCTCTATATGAGACGTTTTTCAAAGACTGCATTCATTTTTAAAACAAACCATAACCTTTATTTCATCAATAAAGGTTTAAAAAGCTTTACGTAGATTATCAAATAATGATAATCTAAAATATCCTGTTTACACACGACCATTACATAATGGTTTACAATACAAATATGTTACAACAAAATAAGTTTCTTGAATGCAGTTTTTACACAATATCATACAAGCATGGACTCCAAATCTCGTCCTTATTTAAGTATGCGACAGCGGAAGCTCTTAATAATCACCTGAGAATAAACATGCTTAAAACGTCAACAAAAATGTTGGTGAGTTATAGGTTTAACCTATATATATCAAATCATAATAATAGACCACAAGATTTCATATTTCAATACACATCCCATACATAGAGATAAAAATTATTCATATGGTGAACACCTGGTAACCGACATTAACAAGATGCATATATAAGAATATCCCCATCATTCCGGGACACCCTTCGGATATGATATAAATTTCGAAGTACTAAAGCATCCGGTACTTTGGATGGGGTTTGTTAGGCCCAATAGATCTATCTTTAGGATTCGCGTCAATTAGGGTGTCTGTTCCCTAATTCTTAGATTACCAGACTTAATAAAAAGAGGCATATTCGATTTCGATAATTCAACCATAGAATGTAGTTTCACGTACTTGTGTCTATTTTGTAAATCATTTATAAAACCTGCATGTATTCTCATCCCAAAAATATTAGATTTTAAAAGTGGGACTATAACTCACTTTCACAGATTTTTACTTCGTCGGGAAGTAAGACTTGGCCACTGGTTAATTCACGAACCTATAACAATATATACATATATATCAAAGTATGTTCAAAATATATTTACAACACTTTTAATATATTTTGATGTTTTAAATTTATTAAGTCAGCTGTCCTCGTTAGTAACCTACAACTAGTTGTCCACAGTTAGATGTACAGAAATAAATCGATAAATATTATCTTGAATCAATCCTCGACCCAGTGTATACATATCTCAGTATTGATCACAACTCAAACTATATATATTTTGGAATCAACCTCAACCCTGTATAGCTAACTCCAACATTCACATATAGAGTGTCTATGGTTGTTCCGAAATATATATAGATGTGTCGACATGATAGGTCGAAACATTGTATACGTGTCTATGGTATCTCAAGATTACATAATATACAATACAAGTTGATTAAGTTATGGTTGGAATAGATTTGTTACCATTTTTCACGTAGCTAAAATGAGAAAAATTATCCAATCTTGTTTTACCCATAACTTCTTCATTTTAAATCCGTTTTGAGTGAATCAAATTGCTATGGTTTCATATTGAACTATATTTTATGAATCTAAATAGAAAAAGTATAGGTTTATAGTCGGAAAAATAAGTTACAAGTCGTTTTTGTAAAGGTAGTCATTTCAGTCGAAAGAACGACGTCTAGATGACCATTTTAGAAAACATACTTCCACTTTGAGTTTAACCATAATTTTTGGATATAGTTTCATGTTCATAATAAAAATCATTTTCTCAGAATAACAACTTTTAAATCAAAGTTTATCATAGTTTTTAATTAACTAACCCAAAACAGCCCGCGGTGTTACTACGACGGCGTAAATCCGGTTTTACGGTGTTTTTCGTGTTTCCAGGTTTTAAATAATTAAGTTAGCATATCATATAGATATAGAACATGTGTTTAGTTGATTTTAAAAGTCAAGTTAGAAGGATTAACTTTTGTTTGCGAACAAGTTTAGAATTAACTAAACTATGTTCTAGTGATTACAAGTTTAAACCTTCGAATAAGATAGCTTTATATGTATGAATTGAATGATGTTATGAACATCATTACTACCTTAAGTTCCTTGGATAAACCTACTGGAAAAGAGGAAAATGGATCTAGCTTCAACGGATCCTTGGATGGCTCGAAGTTCTTGAAGCAGAATCATGACACGAAAACAAGTTCAAGTAAGATCATCACTTGAAATAAGATTGTTATAGTTATAGAAATTGAACCAAAGTTTGAATATGATTATTACCTTGTATTAGAATGATAACCTACTGTAAGAAACAAAGATTTCTTGAGGTTGGATGATCACCTTACAAGATTGGAAGTGAGCTAGCAAACTTGAAAGTATTCTTGATTTTATGTAACTAGAACTTGTAGAATATATGAAGAACACTTAGAACTTGAAGATAGAACTTGAGAGAGATCAATTAGATGAAGAAAATTGAAGAATGAAAGTGTTTGTAGGTGTTTTTGGTCGTTGGTGTATGGATTAGATATAAAGGATATGTAATTTTGTTTTCATGTAAATAAGTCATGAATGATTACTCATATTTTTGTAATTTTATGAGATATTTCATGCTAGTTGCCAAATGATGGTTCCCACATGTGTTAGGTGACTCACATGGGCTGCTAAGAGCTGATCATTGGAGTGTATATACCAATAGTACATACATCTAAAAGCTGTGTATTGTACGAGTACGAATACGGGTGCATACGAGTAGAATTGTTGATGAAACTGAACGAGGATGTAATTGTAATCATTTTTGTTAAGTAGAAGTATTTTGATAAGTGTATTGAAGTCTTTCAAAAGTGTATAAATACATATTAAAACACTACATGTATATACATTTTAACTGAGTCGTTAAGTCATCGTTAGTCGTTACATGTAAGTGTTGTTTTGAAACCTTTAGGTTAACGATCTTGTTAAATGTTGTTAACCCACTGTTTATAATATCAAAAGGGATTTTAAATTATTATATTATCATGATATTATGATGTACGAATATCTTTTAATATGATATATATACATTAAATGTCGTTACAACGATAATCGTTACATATATGTCTCGTTTCAAAATCATTAAGTTAGTAGTCTTGTTTTTACATATGTAGTTCATTGTTAATATACTTAATGATATGTTTACTTATCATAATATCATGTTAACTATATATATAACCATATATATGTCATCATATATAGTTTTTACAAGTTTTAACGTTCGTGAATCACCGGTCAACTTGGGTGGTCAATTGTCTATATGAAACATATTTCAATTAATCAAGTCTTAACAAGTTTGATTGCTTAACATGTTGGAAACATTTAATCATGTAAATATCAATCTCAATTAATATATATAAACATGGAAAAGTTCGGGTCACTACAGTACCTACCTGTTAAATAAATTTCGTCCCGAAATTTTAAGCTGTTGAAGGTGTTGACGAATCTTCGGGAAATAGATGCGGGTATTTCTTCTTCATCTGATCTTCATGCTCCCAGGTGAACTCGGGTCCTCTACGAGCATTCCATCGAACCTTAACAATTGGTATCTTGTTTTGCTTAAGTCTTTTAACCTCACGATCCATTATTTCGACGGGTTCTTCGATGAATTGAAGTTTTTCGTTGATTTGGATTTCATCTAACGGAATAGTGAGATCTGCTTTAGCAAAACATTTCTTCAAATTCGAGACGTGGAAAGTGTTATGTACAGCCGCGAGTTGTTGAGGTAACTCAAGTCGGTAAGCTACTGGTCCGACACGATCAATAATCTTGAATGGTCCAATATACCTTGGATTTAATTTCCCTCGTTTACCAAATCGAACAACGCCTTTCCAAGGTGCAACTTTAAGCATGACCATCTCTCCAATTTCAAATTCTATATCTTTTCTTTTAATGTCAGCGTAGCTCTTTTGTCGACTTTGGTCGGTTTTCAATCGTTGTTGAATTTGGATGATCTTCTCGGTAGTTTCTTGTATAATCTCCGGACCCGTAATCTGTCTATCCCCCACTTCACTCCAACAAATCGGAGACCTGCACTTTCTACCATAAAGTGCTTCAAACGGTGCCATCTCAATGCTTGAATGGTAGCTGTTGTTGTAGGAAAATTCTGCTAACGGTAGATGTCGATCCCAACTGTTTCCGAAATCAATAACACATGCTCGTAGCATGTCTTCAAGCGTTTGTATCGTCCTTTCGCTCTGCCCATCAGTTTGTGGATGATAGGCAGTACTCATGTCTAGACGAGTTCCTAATGCTTGCTGTAATGTCTGCCAGAATCTTGAAATAAATCTGCCATCCCTATCAGAGATAATAGAGATTGGTATTCCATGTCTGGAGATGACTTCCTTCAAATACAGTCGTGTTAACTTCTCCATCTTGTCATCTTCTCTTATTGGCAGGAAGTGTGCTGATTTGGTGAGACGATCAACTATTACCCAAATAGTATCAAAACCACTTGCAGTCCTTGGCAATTTAGTGATGAAATCCATGGTAATGTTTTCCCATTTCCATTCCGGGATTTCGGGCTGTTGAAGTAGACCTGATGGTTTCTGATGCTCAGCTTTGACCTTAGAACACGTCAAACATTCTCCTACGTATTTAGCAATATCGGCTTTCATACCCGGCCACCAAAAATGTTTCTTGAGATCCTTGTACATCTTCCCCGTTCCAGGATGTATTGAGTATCTGGTCTTATGAGCTTCTCTAAGTACCATTTCTCGCATATCTCCAAATTTTGGTACCCAAATCCTTTCAGCCCTATACCGGGTTCCGTCTTCCCGAATATTAAGATGCTTCTCCGATCCTTTGGGTATTTCATCTTTTAAATTTCCCTCTTTTAAAACTCCTTGTTGCGCCTCCTTTATTTGAGTAGTAAGGTTATTATGAATCATTATATTCATAGATTTTACTCGAATGGGTTCTCTGTCCTTCCTGCTCAAGGCATCGGCTACCACATTTGCCTTCCCCGGGTGGTAACGAATCTCAAAGTCGTAATCATTCAATAATTCAATCCACCTACGCTGCCTCATATTCAGTTGTTTCTGATTAAATATGTGTTGAAGACTTTTGTGGTCGGTATATATAATACTTTTGACCCCATATAAGTAGTGCCTCCAAGTTTTTAATGCAAAAACAACCGCGCCTAATTCCAAATCATGCGTCGTATAATTTTGTTCGTGAATCTTCAATTGTCTAGACGCATAAGCAATCACCTTCGTTTGTTGCATTAATACACAACTGAGACCTTGCTTTGATGCGTCACAATAAATCACAAAATCATCATTCCCTTCAGGCAATGACAATATAGGTGCCGTAGTTAGCTTTTTCTTCAATAACTGAAACGCTTTCTCTTGTTCATCATTCCATTCAAATTTCTTCCCTTTATGCGTTAATGCAGTCAAGGGTTTTGCTATTCTGGAAAAGTCTTGGATGAACCTTCTGTAGTAACCGGCTAGTCCTAAAAACTGGCGTATGTGTTTTGGAGTTTTCGGGGTTTCCCACTTTTCAACAGTTTCTATCTTTGCCGGATCCACCTTAATACCTTCTTTGTTCACTATGTGACCGAGGAATTGAACTTCTTCCAACCAAAATGCACACTTTGAAAACTTAGCGTACAATTCTTCCTTCCTCAATACTTCTAACACCTTTCTCAAATGTTCACCGTGTTCTTGGTCATTCTTTGAGTAAATAAGTATGTCATCCATGAAAACAATGACAAACTTGTCAAGGTATGGTCCACACACTCGGTTCATAAGGTCCATGAACACAGCTGGTGCATTAGTTAAACCAAATGGCATGACCATAAACTCGTAATGACCGTAACGTGTTCTGAAAGCAGTCTTTGGAATATCATCTTCTTTCACCCGCATTTGATGATACCCGGAACGTAAGTCAATCTTTGAATAAACAGACGAGCCTTGTAGTTGATCAAATAAGTCGTCGATTCTCGGTAGTGGGTAACGGTTCTTGATGGTTAGTTTGTTCAACTCTCGGTAGTCGATACACAATCTGAATGTACCATCTTTCTTCTTGACAAACAAAACAGGAGCTCCCCACGGTGATGTGCTTGGTCGAATGAAACCACGCTCTAAAAGTTCTTGTAATTGGCTTTGCAGTTCTTTCATCTCGCTGGGTGCGAGTCTGTAAGGAGCACGAGCTATTGGTGCAGCTCCTGGTACAAGATCTATTTGAAATTCAACGGATCGATGTGGGGGTAATCCCGGTAATTCTTTCGGAAATACATCGGGAAATTCTTTTGCAATGGGAACATCATTGATGCTCTTTTCTTCAGTTTGTACTTTCTCGACGTGTGCTAGAACAGCATAGCAACCTTTTCTTATTAGTTTTTGTGCCTTCAAATTACTAATAAGATGTAGCTTCGTGTTGCCTTTTTCTCCGTACACCATTAAGGGTTTTCCTTTTTCTCGTATAATGCGAATTGCATTTTTGTAACAAACGATCTCTGCTTTCACTTCTTTCAACCAGTCCATACCGATTATCACATCAAAACTCCCTAACTCTACTGGTATCAAATCAATCTTAAATGTTTCGCTAACCAGTTTAATTTCTCGATTCCGACATATATTATCTGCTGAAATTAATTTACCATTTGCTAATTCGAGTAAAAATTTACTATCCAAAGGCGTCAATGGACAACTTAATTTAGCACAAAAATCTCTACTCATATAGCTTCTATCCGCACCCGAATCAAATAAAACGTAAGCAGATTTATTGTCAATAAGAAACGTACCCGTAACAAGCTCCGGGTCTTCCTGTGCCTCTGCCGCATTAATATTGAAAACTCTTCCGCGGCCTTGTCCATTCGTATTCTCCTGGTTCGGGCAATTTCTAATAATGTGGCCCGGTTTTCCACATTTATAACAAACTACATTGGCATAACTTGCTCCGACACTACTTGCTCCGCCATTACTCGTTCCGAAACCATTTGTTCCTTTCGTTCTATTAACCCCTGGTCCGTAGACCTCACACTTCGCCGCGCTATGACCATTTCTTTTACACTTGTTGCAAAATTTGGTGCAGAACCCCGAGTGATACTTTTCACACCTTTGGCATAGCTGCTTCTGATTGTTGTTGTTGTTGCAGTTATTATTGTTATTGGGATGATTGTTGTAGTTGCTGTTGTTGTTGTTGTTGTTGTTGTTGTTGTTGTTGTTGGGCCGTTTGTTGTAGTTGCGATTGATGTTGCGATTGTTGGGATAATTGTTGCGATTATTGTTGTAATTGCTGTTGTTGTTGTATTGGTGATTCTTATCACCGTTTTCCTCCCACTTTCTTTTGACTTGCTTCACATTGGCCTCTTCAGCAGTCTGTTCTTTAATCCTTTCTTCAATCTGGTTCACTAGTTTGTGAGCCATTCTACATGCCTGTTGTATGTGTGAACTTATATCTTCTTGGATTCTTTCCGGTAATCCTTTCACAAACGCGTCGATCTTCTCTTCCTCATCTTCGAATGCTCCCGGATACAATAGGCACAATTCTGTGAATCGTCTTTCGTACGTGGTAATATCAAATCCTTGGGTTCGTAACCCTCTAAGTTCTGTCTTGAGCTTATTGACCTCGGTTCTGGGACGGTACTTCTCGTTCATCAAGTGCTTGAATGCTGACCACGGTAGTGCGTACGCATCGTCTTGTCCCACTTGCTCTAGATAGGTATTCCACCATGTTAACGCAGAACCTGTGAAGGTATGCGTAGCGTACTTTACTTTGTCCTCTTCAGTACACTTACTTATGGCAAACACCGATTCGACCTTCTCGGTCCACCGTTTCAATCTGATCGGTCCTTCAGTTCCATCAAATTCCAAAGGTTTGGAGGCAGTGAATTCTTTGTAGGTGCATCCTACACGATTTCCTGTACTGCTAGATCCAAGGTTATTGTTGGTATGTAGCGCAGCCTGTACTGCGGCTATGTTTGAAGCTAGAAAAGTACGGAATTCTTCTTCATTCATATTCACGGTGTGTCGAGTAGTCGGTGCCATTTCCTTCAAAATAGTCATATGGAACAAGTTAATCATACAGAATATTAAGAGTAGTCAATAGTATTTCGTAGCATAATATGAACTCATTTATAAAAGCTTTTTCTTCATATTAGCGTTTTATAAGTTTAAATTCGGGTAGTACCTACCCGTTAAGTTCATACTTAGTAGCTAATATACAATTCAACTACTACAATTCTATATGAAAAACTGATTATAATAATATTTCGCGTTCAAACTTTTATACAATATTTTACAAACTTACAATACCACTTATTTTACATAAAGCATGAAATATAGCACACAATAACTTTGATACAAGATAGTTGTGAAGATAATTCTAGCTAGTACACAAGTCGTTCAGCAAAGGCAATAAAGACACATAATTCATACGTCCAGAAACAAGTCATGCATTCTGGTTTTACTAGGACTACTTCCCATCCTTGGTCTTGTGGAACATAACCGTTATGGCCATTGATAAGACAGTGTGTTGTAACGTCGTCAAAGGGACGAGGGTTACGTAATGTCCAACAGTCCCGTAACAATCTAAAAACCTCATTTTTTACCCCAATTACCGACTCCGTCACTTGTGGGAACGTTTTGTTTAATAGTTGTAGGCCGATGTTCTTGTTCTCACTTTGGTGAGAAGCGAACATTACTAATCCGTAAGCATAACATGCTTCTTTATGTTGCATGTTAGCCGCTTTTTCTAAATCACGAAGTCCAATATTCGGATATATTGAGTCAAAATAATTTCTTAACCCATTGCGTAAAATAGCATTTGGGTTCCCCGCAATATATGCGTCAAAGTAAACACATCGTAACTTATGGATTTCCCAATGTGATATCCCCCATCTTTCGAACGAAAGCCTTTTATAAACCAAGGCATTCTTGGAACGTTCTTCGAATGTCTTACAAACTGATCTCGCCTTAAATAGTTGTGCCGAAGAATTCTGACCGACTCTAGACAAGATTTCATCAATCATGTCTCCGGGTAGGTCTCTTAAAATATTGGGTTGTCTATCCATTTTGTGTTTTTATACTGTAAAATAGACAAGAGTTAGCTTCATAAAAAAAATACTTATTTAATACAAGCAATTTTTACATATATCATAAAGCATAAGCTCACTATATTACATATATTACACCACACGAATACAACTATCATATTCCGACTCGCTTGTTTCTTCTTCTTCGGTTTTGGTTGGTTTTGCCAAGTTTCTAGGGATATATGATGTTCCCCTAATACGAGCCGTAATTTTCCACATTGGTTTAGAAAAACCTGGTGGTTTAGAGGTTCCCGGGTCATTGTTACAACTTAAGGACTTCGGGGGTTGTCGATACATATAAAGTTCATCGGGGTTGGAATTAGATTTCTCTATTTTTATGCCCTTTCCCTTATTATTTTCTTTTGCCTTTTTAAATTCAGTTGGGGTAATTTCTATAACATCATCGGAATTCTCGTCGGAATCCGATTCATCGGAGAATTGGTAATCCTCCCAATATTTTGCTTCATTGGCGGAAACACCATTACCATAATTAACCTTGGTCGGTTGGTTGAGGATTTTCTTTTACTTAACCATTTTGTTATTTCCCCCGCCGGTTCTATTTCTTCATCTGGTTCCGATTCTTCTTCCGGTTCCGATTCTTCTTCCGGTTCCGACTCTTCTTCCGGTTCCTCTTCGGGAACTTGTGAATCAGCCCACGAATCATTCCAATTTTCATTTGACTCTTCATTATTATTAGGTGAGTTAATGGGACTTGTTCTAGAGGTAGACATCTATCACATAATATCAAACGCGTTAAGAGATTAATATATCACATAATATTCACATGTTAAAAATATATAGTTTCCAACAAAATTTGTTAAGCAATCATTTTTCAAGTAAACACGGTCGAAGTCCAGACTCACTAATGCATCCTAACAAACTCGATAAGACACACTAATGCAAAATTCTGGTTCTCTAAGACCAACGCTCGGATACCAACTGAAATGTCCCGTTCTTATTGATTAAAAACGTTCCATATTAATTGATTTCGTTGCGAGGTTTTGACCTCTATATGAGACGTTTTTCAAAGACTGCATTCATTTTTAAAACAAACCATAACCTTTATTTCATCAATAAAGGTTTAAAAAGCTTTACGTAGATTATCAAATAATGATAATCTAAAATATCCTGTTTACACACGACCATTACATAATGGTTTACAATACAAATATGTTACAACAAAATAAGTTTCTTGAATGCAGTTTTTACACAATATCATACAAGCATGGACTCCAAATCTCGTCCTTATTTAAGTATGCGACAGCGGAAGCTCTTAATAATCACCTGAGAATAAACATGCTTAAAACGTCAACAAAAATGTTGGTGAGTTATAGGTTTAACCTATATATATCAAATCATAATAATAGACCACAAGATTTCATATTTCAATACACATCCCATACATAGAGATAAAAATCATTCATATGGTGAACACCTGGTAACCGACATTAACAAGATGCATATATAAGAATATCCCCATCATTCCGGGACACCCTTCGGATATGATATAAATTTCGAAGTACTAAAGCATCCGGTACTTTGGATGGGGTTTGTTAGGCCCAATAGATCTATCTTTAGGATTCGCGTCAATTAGGGTGTCTGTTCCCTAATTCTTAGATTACCAGACTTAATAAAAAGAGGCATATTCGATTTCGATAATTCAACCATAGAATGTAGTTTCACGTACTTGTGTCTATTTTGTAAATCATTTATAAAACCTGCATGTATTCTCATCCCAAAAATATTAGATTTTAAAAGTGGGACTATAACTCACTTTCACAGATTTTTACTTCGTCGGGAAGTAAGACTTGGCCACTGGTTGATTCACGAACCTATAACAATATATACATATATATCAAAGTATGTTCAAAATATATTTACAACACTTTTAATATATTTTGATGTTTTAAATTTATTAAGTCAGCTGTCCTCGTTAGTAACCTACAACTAGTTGTCCACAGTTAGATGTACAGAAATAAATCGATAAATATTATCTTGAATCAATCCACGACCCAGTGTATACATATCTCAGTATTGATCACAACTCAAACTATATATATTTTGGAATCAACCTCAACCCTGTATAGCTAACTCCAACATTCACATATAGAGTGTCTATGGTTGTTCCGAAATATATATAGATGTGTCGACATGATAGGTCGAAACATTGTATACGTGTCTATGGTATCTCAAGATTACATAATATACAATACAAGTTGATTAAGTTATGGTTGGAATAGATTTGTTACCAATTTTCACGTAGCTAAAATGAGAAAAATTATCCAATCTTGTTTTACCCATAACTTCTTCATTTTAAATCCGTTTTGAGTGAATCAAATTGCTATGGTTTCATATTGAACTCTATTTTATGAATCTAAACAGAAAAAGTATAGGTTTATAGTCGGAAAAATAAGTTACAAGTCGTTTTTGTAAAGGTAGTCATTTCAGTCGAAAGAACGACGTCTAGATGACCATTTTAGAAAACATACTTTCACTTTGAGTTTAACCATAATTTTTGGATATAGTTTCATGTTCATAATAAAAATAATTTTCTCAGAATAACAACTTTTAAATCAAAGTTTATCATAGTTTTTAATTAACTAACCCAAAACAGCCCGCGGTGTTACTACGACGGCGTAAATCCGGTTTTACGGTGTTTTTCGTGTTTCCAGGTTTTAAATCATTAAGTTAGCATATCATATAGATATATAACATGTGTTTAGTTGATTTTAAAAGTCAAGTTAGAAGGATTAACTTTTGTATGCGAACAAGTTTAGAATTAACTAAACTATGTTCTAGTGATTACAAGTTTAAACCTTCGAATAAGATAGCTTTATATGTATGAATTGAATGATGTTATGAACATCATTACTACCTTAAGTTCCTTGGATAAACCTACTGGAAAAGAGGAAAATGGATCTAGCTTCAACGGATCCTTGGATGGCTCGAAGTTCTTGAAGCAGAATCATGACACGAAAACAAGTTCAAGTAAGATCATCACTTGAAATAAGATTGTTATAGTTATAGAAATTGAACCAAAGTTTGAATATGATTATTACCTTGTATTAGAATGATAACCTACTGTAAGAAACAAAGATTTCTTGAGGTTGGATGATCACCTTACAAGATTGGAAGTGAGCTAGCAAACTTGAAAGTATTCTTGATTTTATGTAACTAGAACTTGTAGAATATATGAAGAACACTTAGAACTTGAAGATAGAACTTGAGAGAGATCAATTAGATGAAGAAAATTGAAGAATTAAAGTGTTTGTAGGTGTTTTTGGTCGTTGGTGTATGGATTAGATATAAAGGATATGTAATTTTGTTTTCATGTAAATAAGTCATGAATGATTACTCATATTTTTGTAATTTTATGAGATATTTCATGCTAGTTGCCAAATGATGGTTCCCACATGTGTTAGGTGACTCACATGGGCTGCTAAGAGCTGATCATTGGAGTGTATATACCAATAGTACATACATCTAAAAGCTGTGTATTGTACGAGTACGAATACGGGTGCATACGAGTAGAATTGTTGATGAAACTGAACGAGGATGTAATTGTAATCATTTTTGTTAAGTAGAAGTATTTTGATAAGTGTATTGAAGTCTTTCAAAAGTGTATAAATACATATTAAAACACTACATGTATATACATTTTAACTGAGTCGTTAAGTCATCGTTAGTCGTTACATGTAAGTGTTGTTTTGAAACCTTTAGGTTAACGATCTTGTTAAATGTTGTTAACCCAATGTTTATAATATCAAAAGAGATTTTAAATTATTATATTATCATGATATTATGATGTACGAATATCTTTTAATATGATATATATACATTAAATGTCGTTACAACGATAATCGTTACATATATGTCTCGTTTCAAAATCATTAAGTTAGTAGTCTTGTTTTTACATATGTAGTTCATTGTTAATATACTTAATGATATGTTTACTTATCATAATATCATGTTAACTATATATATAACCATATATATGTCATCATATATATTTTTTACAAGTTTTAACGTTCGTGAATCACCGGTCAACTTGGGTGGTCAATTGTCTATATGAAACATATTTCAATTAATCAAGTCTTAACAAGTTTGATTGCTTAACATGTTGGAAACATTTAATCATGTAAATATCAATCTCAATTAATATATATAAACATGGAAAAGTTCGGGTCACTACATTTGGTTGTTAAGCGCGTGTTCGCTTTGATGTTGAAGTGACGAATCATGTGGTTCGTCGGTTGGCTGGAACCCTTGAGATCGAATGTTTTAAATCTCGATGTGTGTTGGTAATGGAGTCTTTATGACGCGACATTAGGTGCCTCTTTTATACCTACTAGCGTGGTGTTCGACTCCGATTGTGTTGCGGTACACTTTTCGTACAAAGTGTTTAAGGGTTGGTTAAAATCCTTCGTGTGCTCAAGGTTGGAGCAAGATGTGGTAATGGGTCGTGTGAGCCCAATTGTTGGTAAAGTCTACATGTGGTAGCATTGTGCGGTTGTACGAGTTGTGGATATGGAACGTGGTTCTAAGTGGGGGAGTTACACTCCCGCACGAGGAAGTTTTAGTGTGAGATTTCGGATGATGCTATTGGTAGATCCGGAAAATATTGTCGAGACCTGGTTGGGTCGATTTGTGGTAGAGTACAATTTCGGATAAATTGTACTTATGGTTTGGATTTGAATCATCACCGAGGTGGTAACGTGGTAAATCTCGTTGAGAGATAATGGACGTGTTTGGCGAGCAAGGTGAAATCCTCCGGTTAAGGGAGGTGTGTGTCGGGTTCTCTTGTGGAGAATTATTGTTTGGTACCTATGTTTGGTATAGGTGGTTCTTGCTCGATTATGGTATGGTTATTTGATGAAGCATGATCTTTAGGGTCCGCTGACTTCATCATGGGAATACGTGACTGGTGGAGCATGACTTTCGGGGTCCGCTAACTTCATCATGAGCGTGGTGTTATATCGGTGAAGCATGATCTTCGGGTCCGCTGACTTCATCCGGTGTCGTGATTGGTGGAGCATGACCTTCGGAGTCCGCTGACTTCATCAAGGGAGTAGTGTTATGTCGGTATGGTGTAACACTATCGGGAAATGCGAGTACCGGTGGGAAATGCGAGTACCATTCCTGTGTTGAGATTGTGGATCGCGTGTGTTTTTGGATTCACGATGACGCGTGTGGTTTCGGTCATCTTATTGGAATGAATCTCGTGTAGTTCGGATTCATGGTGACTCGTGTAGTTCGGTCATCTTATTGAGGTAGTAATCTCGTGTGGTTTCGGATTACTAAGGCTCGTGTAGTTCGGCCAACCTCGATGTTGAGGAGTGAATCTCGTGTAGTTCGGATTCACAATTGACTCGTGTAGTTCGGTCATTCCTCCGGGATAGTGACTCTTGTGTAGTTCGGATTCACTATGGCGCGTGTAGTTCGGCCATTCCCGATTGTTGTTGTGGTGAAGGTAGTGAGTCGCGTGTAGTTCGGATTCACTAAGGCGCGTGTGTTTTCGGCCAGCCTTCGTGTGTTGTGTGATTAGTGATGCGATAGCCGTGTTTCGCTCACGTGTTGTTACGGGTGTGACAATCGTCGATTTCGTACACCTTGGGTTTTGCGTTTCCATAGTCGTTTTGGGCGCTATCGGTTCTAGCTGTTGGATTATGATGTTACAGTAGTTGTGTATTGGTCGTATGGCGCACTACAAGGGATGTTTAGTGATTGGTGTAATCCGTAAGAGTTCGTTTGGTTCGGTCTTCATCGTTTCGGGTTGTTGACCTTAGGTCGATATTTGGTAGTTTTTTTTAGCATTGTACTTGGAAAGGGTACACTATAGGGTTGATATCTCGGTTCGAGATTGATTGAGTTTCCCGATGTGAGGGATTGAGCATGGTTTTAGTGCTCGGATTGTGATTTGTTAAATCGCGTGTGACGATTTTGGTTGTTAGAGGTGATTCATTGGGAAGAGTTGCCTAGGAAAGTTGGATTGGGACGTATGTTTAAGGACCGTGGAGTGTGGTCCGTTTGGTTAAGTGACGAGGATCACGAGGACGTGATCGAGTTTAAGTGGGGGAGAGTTGTAAGACCCGAATATTTATCTTGTATACTTGTGTATTATGGTGTTCAAGGGTGTGGGTTTTATTGTATATAAATTAAAATGCAAAAGAAACTGTTCCAGTAGGATCGCGCGCCGCGCGGGTTTGGGGCGCGCCGCGCCATTTGGCGCTGACAGAATCCTTTGTTTTATTTGGTTTTAATGATGGGTATTTGGGTAATTTCACTTGGGGCCGGATTTGTGAGCCATATTAGCTGGTTTGGATCAGTTTTGGATCATTTTCACATCCATCCATCACTCCCAACTATCTAGAGAGAGAGAGAGATTCTAGAGAGAGATTTGGGGTTTTGGAGAAGAAGGAGGCCGTTTGGATCAAAAGCTCGGGTTCTAAAGTTGTTCCTCTCGTTCTTGGCTACGCGGTGATAGTATTGGTAAGCTCAAACTCCGAATTTCATCTATTTGATTTGATATTCAAGTTAGGGTTTGAGTTAGTTTGATGAAAAACCCTTTTAGATGATGAAATGGGTTTAGTGATGCTAGTAATTGGGTTTATTGTTAATTGTTGGTAGATTTTGGGTTGGTGAACTAATTGGCCATGTTTAGGACTTGAAATTGAGTTTAATCACTTAAGTTAGTGATTATGGAAGTATTGAAACCCATTTAAGGTTATTTGGTTGACTAATTGTGACTTTGGGTCAAATTAGGGTTTGGTGGTGATTATGACCCATTTGGCGATTTAATGAGGTTTATAAACTTAAAATGGATTAAGTTGAAGTATTAAACCGAGTTAAATGTGTTTTGGTGTTAAAACTTGTAAATGGTGAGATTTTGACCTTATGGGTCAAAATTAGGGTTTAAGTGTCAAAATGGGTATGACACGTGTTTAACACTTGAGTTCGGGTTTAATTGGCGTACTAGGACCATTCTCACTTGTGTTAGTGATTATTGGTTAGTTTTGGGCACGGTTTGTGCTTGGAAGTGCATTTGGGTCGAAATTACACTAAGTGACGAATTGGGTTGATTTGTAAATCCACTCTAAGTGTATTGTTGTAATTGTGATAATGGAATAGGTATTTTCCATTGGCGAGTTGCGGTTTACTTGGAAGCTTTCTTCAAGACTTCAAGGTGAGTGTTAATATCCTATGTGCATATGTATGTGTAGGATGGGTGCGGGTCGGGTGAAGTGGTTCTCGGTCATAGAGCTCACTTCACATATAGGTGGATTGATGGACTTGTGTATAGGTCCAATTGGCACGGTTGTGCATTTTGGTTGAACACCTTTGACGAGGTGCATTTTGGTTAACCCCAATGGCGAAGGGTTAATATTGTGAGTGGAATAATTATGCGTTCATGTTTATGGCGTATTTGTTTGTGGATGTTACGGTAGCATCGAGTGTGAACCACGAGCCGGTAGCACTATAAACTAAGATGTGAACCACGAGCCGGTAGCATCGAGTGTGAACCACGAGCCGGTAGCACTATAAAATAATTGATGTGAACCACGAGCCGGTAGCATCGAGTGTGAACCACGAGCCGGTAGCACTATAAAAGAGTATGACTCAATTGCGTATGGTGTGAACCACGAGCCGGTAGCACCATACCGTTATGGTTAACCTTGGGAGTGTTACGCGTTGTTATATTTATATTGTTACATATTAATGTATTGTTGTGTTGTAGCTAACCCTCCGGGTGTAGCTATTTGGCGTTGTTCACTTCGTCGTTGGTGAACTTATATTGTTGTTGTATCTTTAGCTCGTTGCTTAGAGATCGTATGGTATGCTTAGTGTAGTGCCTTATATAGATGCCTCGGTATGCGGTATTTGTTATTTTGTGGCGTGTCCATTTTATACATATATATGTATGTAGTATATTATCATTCACTAAGCGTTAGCTTACCCTCTCGTTGTTGTCTCTTTTTATAGATTGCATGTGGATGGTGGCTCGGGTAAGCGCGAGGATTAGAGGACTTGCATAGTTTGCGTAGAAGGCTTGCTTTTGGATTTATTAGGATTGGGTAGCGTATCCCCAATCGCCATGCTCGGCTTTATTTTGTATTAAAAGTCTTATGGTCGAAAATTGTATTTTGATACTTAAAGGGTAATTTGGGTCGATGTGGGCCCCGCTTCGTAAACATAATTTTATTAATAGAACGTGCTAGTTTTTATATATGGAACATGAGGTTAAAAGCGTTACGCCTAAATATGTCGGGAACTAGTCAAACATTTTCGCAATTAAGAACTTTTCTGACAGTCCACTTTGGCGCGCCGCGCGGCCTATATGGCGCGCCGCGCAACATGCTGTTCAGGGAATTTTTTTTTTTATTTTGCTGTTTTCACGTGGTTTTGTCGTTGGATGGTTTGGGTTGTTACAGCTTAACTGCGGAGTTCTGATGGGATCCGGTGCGTTAGTGCTGGTATGATCGCACTCGAAATAAATGTCCCTTTTTAATCCTTTATAGCTAACTTACCTTGCCTACCATAGGTGGTCACACCTACCCTGACTTTCCATGATGTACCACGACTCGACTCGAAGCTCACACCTTAAGAAGGGTTCGGGTGACATGGCGAAAACTCGTTAGAGATGTATAATGTTCTAGATCGAGTCTAGACATGTAACGACCCGGAAATTTCCGACCAAATGTAAACCCTAATCTCTATATGTTTCCGACACGATAAGCAAAAGCCCTAATGTTGAGTCTAGAAAGTCTGAAATCTATATTTGGATAATTAGTTACCCTTTGACTATTCCCGACGATTCACGAACCATTATTTATAAATGAATATGTATATATATAAATATAAGTATATGTATATTATTTTGAAATTATAAAATATATATAAATCTTAGAAATAATAATTATTTAATAAAAGTTATTATATGATATATTATAATGAATATTACATAAGATAATTCATGTATATAATACAAACATAATTACTATGGTTATAAAAAGATTATTATTACTTTAAATTATCAATATTAGCATAAAAATAATACGAATTGTTATCATTAATATTTTAACATTATTAATATTATTATTAATAAAAGTGTAGCATTAATAAAATTATCACTAACCAGTATTATTATTATCTATTTATACTTATTAAATATAAAACAGTATAAATAAATCAAAGCAGATATAAACCAATATATCCATTCCATTATCCGTAATTTTTATTTAATTAGAGATTCGATTCTGTATAATCCAAACACACATCAACATCATATATTTACTCCTGTTCGTAATTGATACTTTAATAGACCTTTTCAGTAACAAAACAAATTCTTTAGAAATTAAAAACAGTTAATTAATTTGATTTTATCATTTGTTTTTATCTGTTATAGTGAAATTCGCCTATCCTGCCACTAGGTTGTTACACGTTGATTTCAAATTTATCTAATCAGGTCCCTACTTCGATTATATATAACTGAAAACAGATAGAGCAAGAGCTCAGACCCTGTTCGTGAGACTTATCACCCAAAAACTGAATTCGAATGAACTTGAAAATCTATTAAAACATATCTGTTTGGAATGGTCTATTCGAATGATCTGTCAAGCATCAAAACCCAATTTTTCATAACAAACTAGAATTTTTGAAGTCAAATATTATTATTAAAAAGTCAACTATTGTTCTTGGATCAAATTCGTGATTTTGAGGAATTTTCATGATCAATTGATAAACCAAAGAGATTACATGAACGATTTAGCAATGAATTCATGTTAAGAACTTGGTCCAAAAACAATCACAATCGTGAAAGCTATTTTTTTTTTTTTTAAAACCGTCGGCTGCAGTAGCAGCACCCTTTCATTTTCATTTTTTTTTTTAAAAATCCAATTTATACTAAATAATTATGTATGAGATGGATTTCATATCTTAAGGTCGAATTTGTAAACAAACTTTTAGTAGAAGAGAACCTGTGTGCAATTGTGGTATTGAAAATGAAGAAGAAGATAATAGAATTAATTCAATACGGGATATATATATATTCGATTCTACTATATTACGAATAAGGGCAACAGCCCAGCTGGTTTAAGGACTGTAACTGGTTACGAGAGGTCTCGGGTTCGAGCCTCGTTGTGGGTAGTTTCATTTCTTTTTGGAGCTTTTAAGGTAAAAACTATTTTAAATATTAAGATTATTATTATTACTATTATTATTTTTATTATTATCATTATTATTATCATTATTATTATTAATGTTATTATTATTGTTATAAAAAAAAAAGAGAGAGAAATTATTATTTTAACAACAATATTATTATTTAAGAAATCATTATTAGTAAAACTATCATGTTTCATTTTATATCTAAATATTAGTATTATTATATTTATTTTAACAGTATTATAATTGTTAATTTTACAAACAAAAGAGATATATAAAAGTATACTACATATTATATCTTTATACGAAATGTTACTAATTATAATAATAACTAATAAAATATTTTAAGATAATATAAATGATAATATAAAAACACATAAAAATATAAATATTAAATTTTAAAACATTATACATACATAACAATAAGTTACAATTTAACAATATAATATATATATATACAACTTGTTCGGTTTAAAATATATGTGTTAATATATATGCAAATATTATAGGTTCGTGAATCCGAGGCCAACCCTACACTTGTTCAATGATGTTATATGTATTTTTACTACAAAATACAGTGTGGTGAGTATATAGTCCCTTTTAAACTCTAAATATTTTTGGGCTGAGAATACATGCGCTGTTTTTATAAATGATTTTCGTTATGGACACAAGTGATCAAAATAAAATCTACGTTGAGTTGTACCATGGCATATTTCTTTATACTTGGTAGCTAATATTTACGTGAGGAGCGTAAACGCGAATCCTGTTGATAGATCTATCGGGCCTGACAACCCCAACCGGGCTGGACGACCAGTTTTAAACGGTTGCACAGTACTTCGTTTCGTTACTACACTTGGTACGGTGTAGGATTTATTTAAGAGTATGCTGCTGTGATTTAAATGTTAAGTATGGTTACCAAGTGCTCAACGTCTTTTCTATACACGAGGAGTGTATTATGTATAAACTTTAAATCTTGCGGTCCATTGTTATAACGCTGCTAGCATCAAACCTATATATCTCACCAACTTTATGTTGACTTTTAAAAGCTTGTTATTCTCAGGTACAAATTAAGTCTTCCGCTGTGCATTTGCTCATGTTAAGGACATTAATTGGAGTCGATAATCGCAATGGGACAAACTGTTGAAGACTTCGTCCGGGAGGATTAGTCGCGGACGTTTCAGTTGGTATCAGAGAGTTGGTCTTAGCGAACCAGGTCTCCCATTAGTGTGTCTAACTGGTAGTTGTTAGGATACATTAGTGAGTCTGGACTTTGACCGTGTCTACATGTCAAAAGTTTTGCTTATCATATCTAGTCGGAAACCATCTGCTTATCATCCTTAGGAAATTACCTGCTTATCATCCTAAGTCTAGACACGTCTTACTGCATTTAGTTCATCGATAGTGTATAGACAAAAATTCATATCTTAGCACATCTGTAGACTTGCTGGTCATATGCCGTAAGTTCCTCTGTAGGTTACGAAATCTTTAGTATTATAGATATTCTATGAAGTTAGAATATCATCCTATATTCAAAAATCATTTCACATCAAAGATTCTTCTCAAATTGCCCTCTTGGAAATGAACCTGAAAGCACTTACCGGCAAACCTGTTCGAGAAATCATTTACCCTCTCATTTCTAGAGTATCCTGTCTCGATTATATATAATCCTATATTTGAATCTTACTCACCTGTTCGTTTCAATCGTCAATCATCTCGACATAATATAAGAAGTTAACGAACTACGTGCTCGAGTAATGGCTTTGGAGATTCTGGTGCCAAGGTTACGAACACCAGCAGCAGCACCAGCAGCATAATCAGTACTACCATCATCGACGTCGACAGTACCCTTATCATCCCTAAACCATAACCACGCCGTAACTCTCAACATCACAATCTGTACCTCGAATATCAACATTACACGCCTCAATATCACCATCTGTACTTCGAGTATGAACTTCGTTCTACACATCGATCTGCATCGACTATCTTCGCTTTACGTATCATTCTACCTCATATATCTTCGTTCGACATGGTGATTATGAAATCTCTAATGTTTTAGAGATCATGTAATCCAGTATTAACGATAAATCAAATGAGTTTAATACCATATTGACTCATTAAATCCATGATTACATCTGAAGAAAATATATATGCAAGTATATTTTCATAAAGATTGTAATTAAAAATTCTTTCGTACAAACTATTAATGATGAAAATATTTTAACGGGTAGATAGAACCCGAGGAATATTTAGATTTCACATTAATAAGTTACACTGTACATTCTCCGAATCTGATTCAACGATCATTTACTATCCTACTTACAACCACCGATATTCGTATTCGCTCACCTCAGAATAACCATTCCATTCAAATTTCATATTCGGATTTAGACCTATCAGAATCCAACAAGTGGCATAACGAAGAAAACATTGGACAAAAATAAAAAGTGTTAGAAACAAACGAATTAATTAATTGAAATTGTGATAGGATTTCACGCTAACTGTTCCGACTAACTGTTCCCAGCTAACTGATTAACATTTAATTTATCGCAATTTACCTTCTCGCAATTTTAATTTCCGCACTGTACATACTGTCGGGACACATGTACAACAATACGTCGGATTAATTCTGAGACAACACGTTGTATTATGGGTCATGATATATACTTATTTAATTTACGCACTTTAAATAACGGGACACGTATGCAAGGTTTCGACTTATCATATTGACCCATCTATATATATATTTCGGAACAACCATTGACACTCTATATGTGAAGGTGGGAGTTGGCTATACAGGGTCGGAGTTGATTCCAAAATATATATATACCTTGAGTTGTGATCGACACTGAGACCGGTACACGGGTCACGATACGTATTATTCATTTCGAATATTATATATTTAATTTATATATAAATTTATTGGACCATTGGACAATCGAATTATTGGACTGCTAACTTTGCACAATTAAAATGAATTAAAATATTGATTATAACATATGAAACTAAACAATTCTTCAAGTTTGCCACTTGATTTCATTTGTACCTCGACAGTCATAATTCGCGATTCTTGAAAACACCTCGATCGAGAGGTTGAACCAACCGCACTTCATATCCGGAAGAAAAGATTTATGCACCTGAAAAACTCTCGAACCCAAATTCATAGCTTAACACGTACCGCGTTGAATTCTTTATCATTCATTAGCAAAAACAACCTTACAATTCCTTTTCAAAGTAACCAATTTTGTCATAATTCCACTTCGACATCTCAGTAAGATTACTCTTAGTATAATCTCAATATATATACGTTGTTCTTTCGCCATCGTTACCGGAGAATCTTTTATATCGCATTATATTATCATCAGCGTTTAATCATCTAAAAATACTATACTTCTGAAACCATCTTGGTTTGATAACCGATGACCCAGATTCGTTAACTTTGAGAATGCTGACGAAGCAGCATGATGTAGTTGATCTTAATGGCCAAAAGTAGATGATATAAAAAAAAAAGGGTGTTAGGAACACTCAATAGAAAATTACGTATCGAAAATTGGATTGAGCTAACCATGAAGGAGACCAAGGACAAATACAAGGACCAAACTTGATATTTAAAGAATCTCAATGATTCCGTTTCTGATAAAATCTTTAGTGAACACCTTGCTTCTGAATCTAAACCCTTACGGGTCAATCTTCATCATCATCCTTCGACATTAGAAATTCCCGGATATTATCATATCTTCCATTATAAATATCCTCAATATTTTATTTTCACAACTATCCTTATCTGAAGTCATTTATCTCTCCGTAATATCTGCATTACAATATAAAAGAAACTGTGTTAGTTTCTAAGTTCTAAAACCTTCGAGTTTAAAATAGGAATGTTCTGAAGCAGTGTTGGGAACTGATGCATGAATTAGTATAATATAATGAAACTTGATCAACTTCATTATATTACATTAAGCCATGTTGAGATTCTAATGAAGCATGATGATTCTCAGTACCGTCATCATGTGCCATGTTACACGGCTCTTACATTCTAATCTCCAAACATATTAAGAACATATCGTCTTGATAGTTTTATCTTTCCAAGATATTCTGGTAATATGACAAATCAAAATTGTGTCATTACCATTTCTTCCTAAAAGCATTAACTATGCTCATTCCAAATTTCATACCTACGAATTTCGGACCATTGTTCGCTTGACTCAAGGACAGGAAGAGGAAATGAAAGAATGAAGACTCCAAACCAGAAATTGGAGTATAAATCGCAACAAATAGGAGAAAGCATAAACTGTGGATGGCAATGATTATGGAAGACAGAAGTAGGGACATCGAAATATAAGGGAAGATATAAAACCCAACAACCACCCAGGATTTACAAACCGTGTATATCAATACGTATTGCGACGTAAAGACACGGGAGAATTAGAAACATTATAATTCCAAGGAAATCATAAAAGTGAATAGATTCTTCTGGCGGCAAATGAAAAAGAAGAATGAAAGATATTAAAGTTAGAAGTATAATAAGAATCAGGATTGGATGTAGCATATAAAGAATGAGTAGAGGAAGAAAGAATAAAAGGTGTGGAGAATAAGGAAACGAAGGGGGTGGATTTATAGCAATATATCTGACAGAGAAATCAGAACAGAATATTGCATTAATCAAAGAAGATTTTGATTTCCTAAATCGTCGAAGAACCAAATCTTATTACGTAAGATTTTCTTTAAATTCCGGAAATCAATCATAACCACGTCATCAGTTAAAACGATTCCATACTACTCATTTCATTCTTTTGTGATAGCTTCACTCGCGCGCTTCACATGACTGAATCGCTTTATCTAATATCTCTCGATGATAATAAAACTTCATAATCGTCATGAAAACATTCCCATTGTTATCTATGACAACCTCTACCAAATTTCGGGGACGAAATTTCTTTAACGGGTGGGTACTGTAACGACCCGGAAATTTCCGACCAAATGTAAACCCTAATCTCTATATGTTTCCGACACGATAAGCAAAAGCCCTAATGTTGAGTCTAGAAAGTCTGAAATCTATATTTGGATAATTAGTTACCCTTTGACTATTCCCGACGATTCACGAACCATTATTTATAAATGAATATGTATATATATAAATATAAGTATATGTATATTATTTTGAAATTATAAAATATATATAAATCTTAGAAATAATAATTATTTAATAAAAGTTATTATATGATATATTATAATGAATATTACATAAGATAATTCATGTATATAATACAAACATAATTACTATGTGTAGTGACCCGAACTTTTCCATGTTTATATATATTAATTGAGATTGATATTTACATGATTAAATGTTTCCAACATGTTAAGCAATCAAACTTGTTAAGACTTGATTAATTGAAATATGTTTCATATAGACAATTGACCACCCAAGTTGACCGGTGATTCACGAACGTTAAAACTTGTAAAAACTATATGATGACATATATATGGATATATATATAGTTAACATGATACTATGATAAGTAAACATATCATTAAGTATATTAACAATGAACTACATATGTAAAAACAAGACTACTAACTTAATGATTTTTAAACGAGACATATATGTAACGATTATCGTTGTAAAGACATTTAATGTATATATATCATATTAAGAGATATTCATACATGATAATATCATGATAATATAATAATTTAAAATCTCATTTGATATTATAAACATTAGGTTAACAACATTTAACAAGATCGTTAACCTAAAAGTTTCAAAACAACACTTACATGTAACGACTAACGATGACTTAACGACTCAGTTAAAATGTATATACATGTAGTGTTTTAATATGTATTTATACACTTTTGAAAGACTTCAATACACTTATCAAAATACTTCTACTTAACAAAAATGCTTACAATTACATCCTCGTTCAGTTTCATCAACAATTCTACTCGTATGCACCCGTATTCGTACTCGTACAATACACAGCTTTTAGATGTATGTACTATTGGTATATACACTCCAATGATCAGCTCTTAGCAGCCCATGTGAGTCACCTAACACATGTGGGAACCATCATTTGGCAACTAGCATGAAATATCTCATAAAATTACAAAAATATGAGTAATCATTCATGACTTATTTACATGAAAACAAAATAACATATCCTTTATATCTAATCCATACACCAACGACCAAAAACACCTACAAACACTTTCATTCTTCAATTTTCTTCATCTAATTGATCTCTCTCAAGTTCTATCTTCAAGTTCTAAGTGTTCTTCATAAATTCCAAAAGTTCTAGTTTCATAAAATCAAGAATACTTTCAAGTTTGCTAGCTCACTTCCAATCTTGTAAGGTGATCATCCAACCTCAAGAAATCTTTGTTTCTTACAGTAGGTTATCATTCTAATACAAGGTAATAATCATATTCAAACTTTGGTTCAATTTCTATAACTATAACAATCTTATTTTAAGTGATGATCTTACTTGAACTTGTTTTCGTGTCATGATTCTGCTTCAAGAACTTCGAGCCATCCAAGGATCCATTGAAGCTAGATCCATTTTTCTCTTTTCCAGTAGGTTTATCCAAGGAACTTAAGGTAGTAATGATGTTCATAACATCATTCGATTCATACATATAAAGCTATCTTATTCGAAGGTTTAAACTTGTAATCACTAGAACATAGTTTAGTTAATTCTAAACTTGTTCGCAAACAAAAGATAATCCTTCTAACTTGAATTTTAAAATCAACTAAACACATGTTCTATATCTATATGATATGCTAACTTAATGATTTAAAACCTGGAAACACGAAAAACACCGTAAAACCGGATTTACGCCGTCGTAGTAACACCGCGGGCTGTTTTGGGTTAGTTAATTAAAAACTATGATAAACTTTGATTTAAAAATTGTTATTCTGAGAAAATTATTTTTATTATGAACATGAAACTATATCCAAAAATTATGGTTAAACTCAAAGTGGAAGTATGTTTTCTAAAATGGTCATCTAGACGTCGTTCTTTCGACTGAAATGACTACCTTTACAAGAACGACTTGTAACTTATTTTTCCGACTATAAACCTATACTTTTTCTGTTTAGATTCATAAAATAGAGTTCAATATGAAACCAGAGCAATTTGATTCACTCAAAAAGGATTTAAAATGAAGAAGTTATGGGTAAAACAAGATTGGATAATTTTTCTCATTTTAGCTACGTGAAAATTGGTAACAAATCTATTCCAACCATAACTTAATCAACTTGTATTGTATATTATGTAATCTTGAGATACCATAGACACGTATACAATGTTTCGACCTATCATGTCGACACATCTATATATATTTCGGAACAACCATAGACACTCTATATGTGAATGTTGGAGTTAGCTATACAGGGTTGAGGTTGATTCCAAAATATATTTAGTTTGAGTTGTGATCAATACTGAGATACGTATACACTGGGTCGTGGATTGATTCAAGATAATATTTATCGATTTATTTCTGTACATCTAACTGTGGACAACTAGTTGTAGGTTACTAACGAGGACAGCTGACTTAATAAACTTAAAACATCAAAATATATTAAAAGTGTTGTAAATATATTTTGAACATACTTTGATATATATGTATATATTGTTATAGGTTCGTGAATCAACCAGTGGCCAAGTCTTACTTCCCGACGAAGTAAAAATCTGTGAAAGTGAGTTATAGTCCCACTTTTAAAATCTAATATTTTTGGGATGAGAATACATGCAGGTTTTATAAATAATTTACAAAATAGACACAAGTACGTGAAACTACATTCTATGGTTGAATTATCGAAATCGAATATGCCCCTTTTTATTAAGTCTGGTAATCTAAGAATTAGGGAACAGACACCCTAATTGACGCGAATCCTAAAGATAGATCTATTGGGCCTAACAAACCCCATCCAAAGTACCGGATGCTTTAGTACTTCGAAATTTATATCATATCCGAAGGGTGTCCCGGAATGATGGGGATATTCTTATATATGCATCTTGTTATTGTCGGTTACCAGGTGTTCACCATATGAATGATTTTTATCTCTATGTATGGGATGTGTATTGAAATATGAAATCTTGTGGTCTATTGTTACGATTTGATATATATAGGTTAAACCTATAACTCACCAACATTTTTGTTGACGTTTAAAGCATGTTTATTCTCAGGTGAATATTAAGAGCTTCCGCTGTTGCATACTAAAATAAGGACAAGATTTGGAGTCCATGTTTGTATGATATTGTGTAAAAACTGCATTCAAGAAACTGATTTCGATGTAACATATTTGTATTGTAAACCATTATGTAATGGTCGTGTGTAAACAGGATATTTTAGATTATCATTATTTGATAATCTACGTAAAGCTTTTTAAACCTTTATTTATGAAATAAAGGTTATGGTTTGTTTTAAAAATGAATGCAGTCTTTGAAAAACGTCTCATATAGAGGTCAAAACCTCGCAACGAAATCAATTAATATGGAACGTTTTTAATCAATAAGAACGGGACATTTCAGTTGGTATCCGAGCGATGGTCTTAGAGAACCAGAATTTTGCATTAGTGTGTCTTATCTAGTTTGTTAGGATGCATTAGTGAGTCTGGACTTCGACCGTGTTTACTTGAAAAATGATTGCTTAACAAATTTTGTTGGAAACTATATATTTTTAACATGTGAATATTATGTGATATATTAATCTCTTAACGCGTTTGATATTATGTGATAGATGTCTACCTCTAGAACAAGTCCCATTGACTCACCTAATAATAATGAAGAGTCAAATGTAAATTGGAATGATTCGTGGACTGATTCACAAGTTCCCGAAGAGGAACCGGAAGAAGAGTCGGAACCGGAAGAAGAATCGGAACCGGAAGAAGAATCGGAACCGGATGAAGAAATAGAACCGGTGGGGGAAATAATAAAACGGTTAAGTAAAAGAAAATCCTCAACCAACCGACCAAGGTTAATTATGGTCAATGGTGTTTCCGCCAAGGAAGCAAAATATTGGGAGGATTACCAATTCTCCGATGAATCAGATTCCGACGAGAATTCCGATGATGTTATAGAAATTACCCCAACTGAATTTAAAAAGGCAAAAGAAAATAATAAGGGAAAGGGCATAAAAATAGAGAAATCTAATTCCAACCCCGATGAACTGTATATGTATCGTCAACCCCCGAAGTCCTTAAGTTGTAACAATGACCCGGGAACCTCTAAACCACCAGGTTTTTCTAAACCAATGTGGATAACGACGACTCGTATTAGGGGAACATCATATATCCCTAGAAACTTGGCAAAACGAACAAAAATCGAAGAAGAAGAAACGAACGAGTCGGAATAAGATAGTTGTATTCGTGTGGTGTAATATATGTAATATAGTGTTCTTATGCTTTATGATATATGTAAAAATTGCTTGTATTAATAAGTATTTTTTTTATGAATCTAACTCTTGTCTATTTTACAGTTTAAAAACACAAAATGGATAGACAGCCCAATATTTTAAGAGACCTACCCGGAGACATGATTGATGAAATCTTGTCTAGAGTCGGCCAGAATTCCTCGGCACAACTATTTAAGGCGAGATCAGTTTGTAAGACATTCGAAGAACGTTCCAAGAATGTCTTGGTTTATAAGAGACTTTCGTTTGAAAGATGGGGGATATCACATTGGGAAACCCATAAGTTACGATGTGTTTACTTTGACGCATATATTGCGGGGAACCCAAATGCTATTTTACGCAACGGGTTAAGAAATTATTTTGACTCAATATATCCGAATATTGGACTTCGTGATTTAGAAAAAGCGGCTAACATGCAACATAAAGAAGCATGTTATGCTTACGGATTAGTAATGTTCGCTTCTCACCAGAGTGAGAACAAGAACATCGGGCTACAACTATTAAACAAAACATTTCCACAAGTGACGGAGTCGGTAATTGGGGTAAGAAATGAGGTTTTTAGATTGTTACGGGACTGTTGGACATTACGTAACCCTCGTCCCTTTGACGACGTTACAACACGCTGTCTTATCAACGGCCATAACGGTTATGTTGCACAAGACCAAGGATGGGAAGTAGTCCTAGTAAAACCAGAATGCATGACTTGTTTCTGGACGTATGAATTACGTGTCTTTATTGCCTTTGCTGAACGACTTGTGTATTAGCTAGAATTATCTTCACAACTATCTTGTATCAAAGTTATTGTGTGCTATATTTCATGCTTTATGTAAAATAAGCGGTATTGTAAGTTTGTAAAATATTGTATAAAAGTTTGAACGCGAAATATTATTATAATCAGTTTTTCATATAGAATTGTAGTAGTTGAATTGTATATTAGCTACTAAGTATGAACTTAACGGGTAGGTACTACCCGAATTTAAACTTATAAAACGCTAATATGAAGAAAAAGCTTTTATAAATGAGTTCATATTATGCTACGAAATACTATTAACTACTCTTAATATTCTGTATGATTAACTTGTTCCATTTAACTATTTTGAAGGAAATGGCACCGACTACTCGACACACCGTGAATATGAATGAAGAGGAATTCCGTACTTTTCTAGCTTCAAACATAGCCGCAGTACAGGCTGCGCTACATACCAACAATAACCTTGGATCTAGCAGTACAGGAAATCGTGTAGGATGCACCTACAAAGAATTCACGGCCTGTAAACCTTTGGAATTTGATGGAACCGAAGGACCGATCGGATTGAAACGGTGGACCGAGAAGGTCGAATCGGTGTTTGCCATAAGTAAGTGTACTGAAGAGGACAAAGTGAAGTACGCTACGCATACCTTCACAGGTTCTGCGTTAACATGGTGGAATACCTATCTAGAGCAAGTGGGACAAGACGATGCGTACGCACTACCGTGGTCAGCATTCAAGCACTTGATGAACGAGAAGTACCGTCCCAGAACCGAGGTCAATAAGCTCAAGACAGAACTTAGAGGGTTACGAACCCAAGGATTTGATATTACCACGTACGAAAGACGATTCACAGAATTGTGCCTATTGTGTCCGGGAGCATTCGAAGATGAGGAAGAGAAGATCGACGCGTTTGTGAAAGGATTACCGGAAAGAATCCAAGAAGATATAAGTTCACACGAGCCCGCCTCCATACAACAGGCATGTAGAATGGCTCACAAACTAGTGAACCAGATTGAAGAAAGAATTAAAGAACAGACTGCTGAAGAGGCCAATGTGAAGCAAGTCAAAAGAAAGTGGGAGGAAAATGGTGATAAGAATCACCAATACAACAACAACAACAATCGCAACATCAATCGCAACTACAACAAACGGCTCAACAACAACAACAACAACAACAACAACAACAGCAACTACAACAATCATCCCAACAACAATAATAACCGCAACAACAACAACAATCAGAAACAGCTATGCCAAAGGTGTGAAAAGTATCACTCGGGGTTCTGCACCAAATTTTGCAACAAGTGTAAAAGAAATGGTCATAGCGCGGCGAAGTGTGAGGTCTACGGACCAGGGGTTAATAGAACAAAAGGAACAAATGGTGTCGGAACGAGTAATGGCGGAGCAAGTAGTGTCAGAGCAAGCTATGCCAATGTAGTTCGTTATAAATGTGGAAAACCGGGCCACATTATTAGAAATTGCCCGAACCAGGAGAACACGAATGGACAAGGCCGCAGAAGAGTTTTCAATATTAATGCGGCAGAGGCACAGGAAGACCCGGAGCTTGTTACGGGTACGTTTCTTATTGACAATAAATCTGCTTACGTTTTATTTGATTCGGGTGCAGATAGAAGCTATATGAGTAGAGATTTTTGTGCTAAATTAAGTTGTCCATTGACGCCTTTGGATAGTAAATTTTTACTCGAATTAGCAAATGGTAAATTAATTTCAGCAGATAATATATGTCGGAATCGAGAAATTAAACTGGTTAGCGAAACATTTAAGATTGATTTGATACCAGTAGAGTTAGGGAGTTTTGATGTGATAATCGGTATGGACTGGTTGAAAGAAGTGAAAGCAGAGATCGTTTGTTACAAAAATGCAATTCGCATTATACGAGAAAAAAGAAAACCCTTAATGGTGTACGGAGAAAAGGGCAACACGAAGCTACATCTTATTAGTAATTTGAAGGCACAAAAACTAATAAGAAAAGGTTGCTATGCTGTTCTAGCACACGTCGAGAAAGTACAAACTGAAGAAAAGAGCATCAATGATGTTCCCGTCGCAAAAGAATTTCCCGATGTATTTCCGAAAGAATTACCGGGATTACCCCCACATCGATCCGTTGAATTTCAAATAGATCTTGTACCAGGAGCTGCACCAATAGCTCGTGCTCCTTACAGACTCGCACCCAGTGAGATGAAAGAACTGCAAAGCCAATTACAAGAACTTTTAGAGCGTGGTTTCATTCGACCAAGCACATCACCTTGGGGAGCTCCTGTTTTGTTTGTCAAGAAGAAAGATGGTACATTCAGGTTGTGTATCGACTACCGAGAGTTGAACAAACTTACCATCAAGAATCGCTACCCACTACCGAGAATCGACGACTTATTTGATCAACTACAAGGCTCGTCTGTTTATTCAAAGATTGACTTACGTTCCGGGTATCATCAAATGCGGGTGAAAGAAGATGATATTCCAAAGACTGCTTTCAGAACACGTTACGGTCATTACGAGTTTATGGTCATGCCGTTTGGTTTAACTAATGCACCAGCTGTGTTCATGGACCTTATGAACCGAGTGTGTGGACCATACCTTGACAAGTTTGTCATTGTTTTCATTGATGACATACTTATTTACTCAAAGAATGACCAAGAACACGGTGAACATTTGAGAAAGGTGTTAGAAGTATTGAGGAAGGAAGAATTGTACGCTAAGTTTTCAAAGTGTGCATTTTGGTTGGAAGAAGTTCAATTCCTCGGTCACATAGTGAACAAAGAAGGTATTAAGGTGGATCCGGCAAAGATAGAAACTGTTGAAAAGTGGGAAACCCCGAAAACTCCGAAACACATACGCCAGTTTTTAGGACTAGCTGGTTACTACAGAAGGTTCATCCAAGACTTTTCCAGAATAGCAAAACCCTTGACTGAATTAACGCATAAAGGGAAGAAATTTGAATGGAATGATGAACAAGAGAAAGCGTTTCAGTTATTGAAGAAAAAGCTAACTACGGCACCTATATTGTCATTGCCTGAAGGGAATGATGATTTTGTGATTTATTGTGATGCATCAAAGCAAGGTCTCGGTTGTGTATTAATGCAACGAACGAAGGTGATTGCTTATGCGTCTAGACAATTGAAGATTCACGAACAAAATTATACGACGCATGATTTGGAATTAGGCGCGGTTGTTTTTGCATTAAAGACTTGGAGGCACTACTTATATGGGGTCAAAAGTATTATATATACCGACCACAAAAGTCTTCAACACATATTTAATCAGAAACAACTGAATATGAGGCAGCGTAGGTGGATTGAATTGTTGAATGATTACGACTTTGAGATTCGTTACCACCCGGGGAAGGCAAATGTGGTAGCCGATGCCTTGAGCAGGAAGGACAGAGAACCCATTCGAGTAAAATCTATGAATATAATGATTCATAATAACATTACTACTCAAATAAAGGAGGCGCAACAAGGAGTTTTAAAAGAGGGAAATTTAAAGGATGAAATACCCAAAGGATCGGAAAAGCATCTTAATATTCGGGAAGACGGAACCCGGTATAGCGCTGAAAGGATTTGGGTACCAAAATTTGGAGATATGAGAGAAATGGTACTTAGAGAAGCTCATAAAACCAGATACTCAATACATCCTGGAACGGGGAAGATGTACAAGGATCTCAAGAAACATTTTTGGTGGCCAGGTATGAAAGCCGATGTTGCTAAATACGTAGGAGAATGTTTGACGTGTTCTAAGGTCAAAGCTGAGCATCAGAAACCATCAGGTCTACTTCAACAACCCGAAATCCCGGAATGGAAATGGGAAAACATTACCATGGATTTCATCACTAAATTGCCAAGGACTGCAAGTGGTTTTGATACTATTTGGGTAATAGTTGATCGTCTCACCAAATCCGCACACTTCCTATCAATAAGAGAAGATGACAAGATGGAGAAGTTAGCACGACTGTATTTGAAGGAAGTCATCTCCAGACATGGAATACCAATCTCTATTATCTCTGATAGGGATGGCAGATTTATTTCAAGATTCTGGCAGACATTACAGCAAGCATTAGGAACTCGTCTAGACATGAGTACTGCCTATCATCCACAAACTGATGGGCAGAGCGAAAGGACGATACAAACGCTTGAAGACATGCTACGAGCATGTGTTATTGATTTCGGAAACAGTTGGGATCGACATCTACCGTTAGCAGAATTTTCCTACAACAACAGCTACCATTCAAGCATTGAGATGGCGCCGTTTGAAGCACTTTATGGTAGAAAGTGCAGGTCTCCGATTTGTTGGAGTGAGGTGGGGGATAGACAGATTACGGGTCCGGAGATTATACAAGAAACTACCGAGAAGATCATCCAAATTCAACAACGGTTGAAAACTGCCCAAAGTCGACAAAAGAGCTACGCTGACATTAAAAGAAAAGATATAGAATTTGAAATTGGAGAGATGGTCATGCTTAAAGTTGCACCTTGGAAAGGCGTTGTTCGATTTGGTAAACGAGGGAAATTAAATCCAAGGTATATTGGACCATTCAAGATTATTGATCGTGTCGGACCAGTAGCTTACCGACTTGAGTTACCTCAACAACTCGCGGCTGTACATAACACTTTCCACGTCTCGAATTTGAAGAAATGTTTTGCTAAAGAAGATCTCACTATTCCGTTAGATGAAATCCAAATCAACGAAAAACTTCAATTCATCGAAGAACCCGTCGAAATAATGGATCGTGAGGTTAAAAGACTTAAGCAAAACAAGATACCAATTGTTAAGGTTCGATGGAATGCTCGTAGAGGACCCGAGTTCACCTGGGAGCGTGAAGATCAGATGAAGAAGAAATACCCGCATCTATTTCCAGAAGATTCATCAACACCTTCAACAGCTTAAAATTTCGGGACGAAATTTATTTAACGGGTAGGTACTGTAGTGACCCGAACTTTTCCATGTTTATATATATTAATTGAGATTGATATTTACATGATTAAATGTTTCCAACATGTTAAGCAATCAAACTTGTTAAGACTTGATTAATTGAAATATGTTTCATATAGACAATTAACCACCCAAGTTGACCGGTGATTCACGAACGTTAAAACTTGTAAAAACTATATGATGACATATATATGGATATATATATAGTTAACATGATACTATGATAAGTAAACATATCATTAAGTATATTAACAATGAACTACATATGTAAAAACAAGACTACTAACTTAATGATTTTTAAACGAGACATATATGTAACGATTATCGTTGTAAAGACATTTAATGTATATATATCATATTAAGAGATATTCGTACATGATAATATCATGATAATATAATAATTTAAAATCTCATTTGATATTATAAACATTAGGTTAACAACATTTAACAAGATCGTTAACCTAAAAGTTTCAAAACAACACTTACATGTAACGACTAACGATGACTTAACGACTCAGTTAAAATGTATATACATGTAGTGTTTTAATATGCATTTATACACTTTTGAAAGACTTCAATACACTTATCAAAATACTTCTACTTAACAAAAATGCTTACAATTACATCCTCGTTCAGTTTCATCAACAATTCTACTCGTATGCACCCGTATTCGTACTCGTACAATACACAGCTTTTAGATGTATGTACTATTGGTATATACACTCCAATGATCAGCTCTTAGCAGCCCATGTGAGTCACCTAACACATGTGGGAACCATCATTTGGCAACTAGCATGAAATATCTCATAAAATTACAAAAATATGAGTAATCATTCATGACTTATTTACATGAAAACAAAATAACATATCCTTTATATCTAATCCATACACCAACGACCAAAAACACCTACAAACACTTTCATTCTTCAATTTTCTTCATCTAATTGATCTCTCTCAAGTTCTATCTTCAAGTTCTATCTTCAAGTTCTAAGTGTTCTTCATAAATTCCAAAAGTTCTAGTTTCATAAAATCAAGAATACTTTCAAGTTTGCTAGCTCACTTCCAATCTTGTAAGGTGATCATCCAACCTCAAGAAATCTTTGTTTCTTACAGTAGGTTATCATTCTAATACAAGGTAATAATCATATTCAAACTTTGGTTCAATTTCTATAACTATAACAATCTTATTTTAAGTGATGATCTTACTTGAACTTGTTTTCGTGTCATGATTCTGCTTCAAGAACTTCGAGCCATCCAAGGATCCATTGAAGCTAGATCCATTTTTCTCTTTTCCAGTAGGTTTATCCAAGGAACTTAAGGTAGTAATGATGTTCATAACATCATTCGATTCATACATATAAAGCTATCTTATTCGAAGGTTTAAACTTGTAATCACTAGAACATAGTTTAGTTAATTCTAAACTTGTTCGCAAACAAAAGATAATCCTTCTAACTTGAATTTTAAAATCAACTAAACACATGTTCTATATCTATATGATATGCTAACTTAATGATTTAAAACCTGGAAACACGAAAAACACCGTAAAACCGGATTTACGCCGTCGTAGTAACACCGCGGGCTGTTTTGGGTTAGTTAATTAAAAACTATGATAAACTTTGATTTAAAAGTTCTTATTCTGAGAAAATTATTTTTATTATGAACATGAAACTATATCCAAAAATTATGGTTAAACTCAAAGTGGAAGTATGTTTTCTAAAATGGTCATCTAGACGTCGTTCTTTCGACTGAAATGACTACCTTTACAAGAACGACTTGTAACTTATTTTTCCGACTATAAACCTATACTTTTTCTGTTTAGATTCATAAAATAGAGTTCAATATGAAACCATAGCAATTTGATTCACTCAAAACGGATTTAAAATGAAGAAGTTATGGGTAAAACAAGATTGGATAATTTTTCTCATTTTAGCTACGTGAAAATCGGTAACAAATCTATTCCAACCATAACTTAATCAACTTGTATTGTATATTATGTAATCTTGAGATACCATAGACACGTATACAATGTTTCGACCTATCATGTCGACACATCTATATATATTTCGGAACAACCATAGACACTCTATATGTGAATGTTGGAGTTAGCTATACAGGGTTGAGGTTGATTCCAAAATATATTTAGTTTGAGTTGTGATCAATACTGAGATACGTATACACTGGGTCGTGGATTGATTCAAGATAATATTTATCGATTTATTTCTGTACATCTAACTGTGGACAACTAGTTGTAGGTTACTAACGAGGACAGCTGACTTAATAAACTTAAAACATCAAAATATATTAAAAGTGTTGTAAATATATTTTGAACATACTTTGATATATATGTATATATTGTTATAGGTTCGTGAATCAACCAGTGGCCAAGTCTTACTTCCCGACGAAGTAAAAATCTGTGAAAGTGAGTTATAGTCCCACTTTTAAAATCTAATATTTTTGGGATGAGAATACATGCAGGTTTTATAAATAATTTACAAAATAGACACAAGTACGTGAAACTACATTCTATGGTTGAATTATCGAAATCGAATATGCCCCTTTTTATTAAGTCTGGTAATC
The DNA here is from genome assembly GCF_046630445.1 of Rutidosis leptorrhynchoides. Taxonomy (NCBI): domain Eukaryota; kingdom Viridiplantae; phylum Streptophyta; class Magnoliopsida; order Asterales; family Asteraceae; genus Rutidosis; species Rutidosis leptorrhynchoides. The sequence continues at coordinate 252,989,367 of NC_092343.1, forward strand.
TAAGAATTAGGGAACAGACACCCTAATTGACGCGAATCCTAAAGATAGATCTATTGGGCCTAACAAACCCCATCCAAAGTACCGGATGCTTTAGTACTTCGAAATTTATATCATATCCGAAGGGTGTCCCGGAATGATGGGGATATTCTTATATATGCATCTTGTTATTGTCGGTTACCAGGTGTTCACCATATGAATGATTTTTATCTCTATGTATGGGATGTGTATTAAAATATGAAATCTTGTGGTCTATTGTTACGATTTGATATATATAGGTTAAACCTATAACTCACCAACATTTTTGTTGACGTTTAAAGCATGTTTATTCTCAGGTGAATATTAAGAGCTTCCGCTGTTGCATACTAAAATAAGGACAAGATTTGGAGTCCATGTTTGTATGATATTGTGTAAAAACTGCATTCAAGAAACTGATTTCGATGTAACATATTTGTATTGTAAACCATTATGTAATGGTCGTGTGTAAACAGGATATTTTAGATTATCATTATTTGATAATCTACGTAAAGCTTTTTAAACCTTTATTTATGAAATAAAGGTTATGGTTTGTTTTAAAAATGAATGCAGTCTTTGAAAAACGTCTCATATAGAGGTCAAAACCTCGCAACGAAATCAATTAATATGGAACGTTTTTAATCAATAAGAACGGGACATTTCACTATGGTTATAAAAAGATTATTATTACTTTAAATTATCAATATTAGCATAAAAATAATACGAATTGTTATCATTAATATTTTAACATTATTAATATTATTATTAATAAAAGTGTAGCATTAATAAAATTATCACTAACCAGTATTATTATTATCTATTTATACTTATTAAATATAAAACAGTATAAATAAATCAAAGCAGATATAAACCAATATATCCATTCCATTATCCGTAATTTTTATTTAATTAGAGATTCGATTCTGTATAATCCAAACACACATCAACATCATATATTTACTCCTGTTCGTAATTGATACTTTAATAGACCTTTTCAGTAACAAAACAAATTCTTTAGAAATTAAAAACAGTTAATTAATTTGATTTTATCATTTGTTTTTATCTGTTATATTGAAATTCGCCTATCCTGCCACTAGGTTGTTACACGTTGATTTCAGATTTATCTAATCAGGTCCCTACTTCGATTATATATAACTGAAAACAGATAGAGCAAGAGCTCAGACCCTGTTCGTGAGACTTATCACCCAAAAACTGAATTCGAATGAACTTGAAAATCTATTAAAACAGATCTGTTTGGAATGGTCTATTCGAATGATCTGTCAAGCATCAAAACCCAATTTTTCATAACAAACTAGAATTTTTGAAGTCAAATATTATTATTAAAAAGTCAACTATTGTTCTTGGATCAAATTCGTGATTTTGAGGAATTTTCATGATCAATTGATAAACCAAAGAGATTACATGAACGATTTAGCAACGAATTCATGTTAAGAACTTGGTCCAAAAACAATCACAATCGTGAAAGCTATATTTTTTTATTTTTTTTTAAAACCGTCGGCTGCAGTAGCAGCACCCTTTCGTTTTCATTTTTTTTAAAAATCCAATTTATACTAAATAATTATGTATGAGATGGATTTCATATCTTAAGGTCGAATTTGTAAACAAACTTTTAGTAGAAGAGAACCTGTGTGCAATTGTGGTATTGAAAATGAAGAAGAAGATAATAGAATTAATTCAATACGGGATATATATATTCGATTCTACTATATTACGAATAAGGGCAACAGCCCAGCTGGTTTAAGGACTGTAACTGGTTACGAGAGGTCTCGGGTTCGAGCCTCGTTGTGGGTAGTTTCATTTCTTTTTGGAGCTTTTAAGGTAAAAACTATTTTAAATATTAAGATTATTATTATTACTATTATAATTTTTATTATTATCATTATTATTATCATTATTATTATTAATGTTATTATTATTGTTATAAAAAAAAAAGAGAGAGAAATTATTATTTTAACAACAATATTATTATTTAAGAAATTATTATTAGTAAAACTATCATGTTTCATTTTATATCTAAATATTAGTATTAATATATTTATTTTAACAGTATTATAATTGTTAATTTTACAAACAAAAGAGATATATAAAAGTATACTACATATTATATCTTTATACGAAATGTTACTAATTATAATAATAACTAATAAAATATTTTAAGATAATATAAATGATAATATAAAAACACATAAAAATATAAATATTAAATTTTAAAACATTATACATACATAACAATAAGTTACAATTTAACAATATAATATATATATACAACTTGTTCGGTTTAAAATATATGTGTTAATATATATGCAAATATTATAGGTTCGTGAATCCGAGGCCAACCCTACACTTGTTCAATGATGTTATATGTATTTTTACTACAAAATACAGTGTGGTAAGTATATAGTCCCTTTTAAACTCTAAATATTTTTGGGCTGAGAATACATGCGCTGTTTTTATAAATGATTTTCGTTATGGACACAAGTGATCAAAATAAAATCTACGTTGAGTTGTACCATGGCATATTTCTTTATACTTGGTAGCTAATATTTACGTGAGGAGCGTAAACGCGAATCCTGTTGATAGATCTATCGGGCCTGACAACCCCAACCGGGCTGGACGACCAGTTTTAAACGGTTGCACAGTACTTCGTTTCGTTACTACACTTGGTACGGTGTAGGGTTTATTTAAGAGTATGCTGCTGTGATTTAAATGTTAAGTATGGTTACCAAGTGCTCAACGTCTTTTCTATACACGAGGAGTGTATTATGTATAAACTTTAAATCTTGCGGTCCATTGTTATAACGCTGCTAGCATCAAACCTATATATCTCACCAACTTTATGTTGACTTTTAAAAGCATGTTATTCTCAGGTACAAATTAAGTCTTCCGCTGTGCATTTGCTCATGTTAAGGAAATTAATTGGAGTCGATAATCGCAATGGGACCAACTGTTGAAGACTTCGTCCGGGAGGATTAGTCGCGGACGTTTCAAGACACGCGAGTGATCTCTGATGTGGTTGTCGAAAGTCGACGTATAATGGTGTCGGACTTGGTTCTCGGTCATTACTACGAAATCTCCAACGTATAATGTTCCCGGTCGATACT
>NC_092343.1:253000000-253005000 GCF_046630445.1 Rutidosis leptorrhynchoides
AAACTCGATCACGTCCTCGTGATCCTCGTCACTTAACCAAACGGACCCCACTTACGGTCCTAAACATAAGTTCCAACCCGACTTTCCTAGGCAACTATTCTCATTGAAGCACCTTTAACACTAAAATCGTCATCCGCGATTTTCTCAAATCCACAATCCGAGCACTAAAACCATGCTCCTTCCCTAACATCGGGAAAACTCAACCAATCTCGTACCGAGATATAAATCCCTTAGCGTACTATTACCGAGTACAACGCTAAAAGCACCCAAGTCCCAACCTAAGGTCAACAACCCGAACCGATGAAGACCGATCCAAACGAATCCTTACGGATAACACCACTCAATAGACATCCCTTGTAGTGCGCAATACGACCAATACGCAACTACCGTAACATCATAATCCAACGGTTAAAAACCGATAGCGCCCAAACGACTATGGAAACGCAAATCCCAAGGTGTACGAAATCAACCATCGTCACACCAGTAACCAACATGTGAGCGAAACACGGCTATCGCATCACTAATCTCACAACATGGTCCTCACGACCCCACCATCGGTGTATAAAACAACCGACAGATCACACAACACGAAGGCTGGCAGAAAACACACGCGCCTTAGTGAATCCGAACTACACGCGACTCACTACCTTCACCACAACACAATCGGGGATGGCCGAACTACACGCGCCATAGTGAATCCGAACTACACGAGAGTCACTATCCCGGAGGAATGACCGAACTACACGAGTCATTTGTGAATCCGAACTACACGAGACTCGCTCCTCAATACAATGACCGAAACCACACGAGTCATTTGTGAATCCGAACTACACGAAATTCACTTCCACAACATCGAGGTTGGCCGAACTACACGAGCCTTAGTAATCCGAAACCACACGAGATTACTACCTCAATAAGATGACCGAACTACACGAGTCACCATGAATTCGAACTACACGAGATTCATTTAGTTAAGATGACCGAAACCACACGCGTCATCGTGAATCCGAAACCACACGCGATCCACAATCTCAACACAGGAATGGTACTCGCATTTCCCACCGGTACTCGCATTTCCCGATAGTGTTACACCATACCGACATAACACTACTCCCTTGATGAAGTCAGCGGAACCCGAAGGTCATGCTCCACCAATCACAACACCGGATGAAGTCAGCGGACCCGAAGATCATGCTTCACCGATATAACACCGGATGAAGTCAGCGGACCCGAAGATCATGCTTCACCGATATAACACCACGCTCATGATGAAGTCAGCGGACCCCGAAAGTCATGCTCCACCAATCACGTATTCCCATGATGAAGTCAGCGGACCCTAAAGATCATGCTTCATCAAACAACCATACCATAATCGAGCAAGAACCACCTATACCAAACATAGGTACCAAACAATAATTCTCTACAAGAGAACCCGACACACACCTCCCTTAACCGGAGGATTTCACCTTGCTCGCCAAACACGTCCATTATCCCTCAACGAGATTTACCACATTACCACCTTGGTGATAATTCAAATCCAAACCATAAGTACAATTTATTTGAAATTGTACTCTACCACAAATCGACCAAACCAGGTCTCGACAACATTTTCCGGATCTACCAAAAGCATCATCCGAAATCTCACACTAAAACTTCCTCGTGCGGGAGTGTAACTCCCCCACTTAGAACCACGTTCCATATCCACAACTCGTACAACCGCACAAGGCTACCACAGGTAGACTTTACCAACAATTGGGCTCACACGACCCATTACCACATCTTACTCCAACCTTGAGCACACGAAGGATTTTAACCAACTCTTAAACACTTTGTACGAAAAGTGTACCGTAACACAATCGGAGTCGAACACCACGCTAGTAGGTATAAAAGAGGCACCTAATGTCGCGTCATAAAGACTCCATTACCAACACACATCGAGATTTAAAACACTCGATCTCAAGGGTTCCAACCAACCGACGAACCTCATGATTCGTCACTTCAACATGAAAGCGAACACGCGCTTAACAACCAAACACCAAAACCATTTCCGTGGCTTGGTAGAAACGTTTCCCAAATACTAAGGAATGCTTGGTTGCACCAAGTCTTACGCCCTTCGCCCGTCAATCAATCATCAACATAGGGTACTTCCATTAGGAACGTCACCCATAGCATAACATGCACAACAAAGGCACGCAACTCAAACGGCATTTAATAAATAATCAGAAGACATATTTATCAAAATTAAACGTACCTTAACGTCTCCTGGCCGCACCCCTCCCCGCTAACTTGGGACATTCCGAATTACGATGTCCTTCTTTTTGGCAATTGAAGCACACCATACCATCACCCTTTGGTACCGAACATTCCCAAGACTTGTGACCCCTCACGCCACAATTGTAACATCTAGCCGCACTAGAATCTGACATACCCGTTCGCGTTCCACCCGTGCTCACACTCAGACCCTTAGCCCCCTTACTCGGAGCACCATAAGAAACGACCCTTCGCTCACTTGAAGGTTCACCCTTTTTCGATCGTGAATACGACTCGAAACCTCTAGCCAAGTCGAATAATTCCGAAAACGATTTCGCTTGACCCCGGCTAATTTTACTTTTCAAGTCATCATTCAAGGTCCGATAGAAATCTCCCATCAACAAACGATCATTCCCCAAATACTCCGGACAAAAACGAGCCTTCGCCATAAAGGTCGTCTTGAGAGTACTCAAATCCATAGATCCTTGTCGCAAATTTCGCAACTCATTACGCAATTCCCACAAATCGGCCGAAGTCCGGAACTCCTCGAAGAATTCCTCCTTAAAGTCGTCCCACGATAAAGCCATAAACGTCTCGCCACCGACAAGATCAATCTTACCATCCAACCAATCCCTTGCCCTACCTCGCAACAAACTCGTAGCGAGTCTCGTCTTTCTCTCGGGAGGGCAATCAATAGTACGGAAACACCCTTCGACGTCCGAAATCCAAGTTGTGCTTACCAAAGGATCCGGATTTCCGTCATACATCGGGGGTTTAGTCCTCATGAAGCCCTTAAGATAACGATCCATTTCACCACTACTTTGAAGTTCGGAATACCTCCTTTCCATTCTTTCTTCTAACGCACCCATTTGCTCCGCAACGGCGGCCGCAACCCTAGCGTTAAACTCCACGTCATTTGCCTCGGTCTCGTTTCGCGTCGTCATTCTAAAGAATGCAAAACGATTAGTCCACGAACGTGTAAAACCGTACGCACGACACAGCCCCATCTTGCTAAACACTCATCGTACATCACTTGTTAGACACGATTTGCACCCGTAATAAGGTTTGCAAGTTCTTATTACGCACACATGCCGCATCGACTCGTTAGTACAACGACCGTCTCGCTCGATGATATACACAAACACAACCAAAATTCTACGCGGTACAAACACACGCGAGAATTATTATCACAACACAACAACATATTAATAATATCCGCATTACTAATATAAACGTTAGTCAACCTATAGCCAAGGCACTAACCAAACCCATTCCGACCCGTAATCCTACAAGTCCCGCAACAATTTAAGCACACACAAGTCTAAGTCTAGGCACCTATCTCAAGTCACCTAAATCCCTTAGACCATGCTCTGATACCACTTGTAACAACCCAAACCAACCCGCATTAAACCGCGTTAAATTTACAAAATAAAAAAAAAATTGCTGAACTGCCACCTGGCGCGGCGCGCCATATAGGCCGCGCGGCGCGCCAAACCTGACTGTCCGGAAAGTCTTTAAATGCGAAAATGTTTGACTAGTTCCCGACGTATTTAGACAAAACACTTTTAACCGCATGTTCAATATAACGAAACTAGCGCGTTCCATTAATAAAATTATGTTTACGAAGCGAGGCCCACATTGACCCAAATTACCCCTTAAGTACCAAAATACAATTTTCGACCAAACGACTTTTAATACAAAACAAAGCCGAGCATGGCTATTGGGGATACGCTACCCAATCCTAATAAATCTAAAAGCAAGCCTTCTACGCAAACTATGCAAGTCCTCTAATCCTCGCGCTTACCCGAGCCACCATCCGCATGCAATCTATAAAAAGAGTCAACAACGAGAGGGTAAGCTGACGCTTAGTGAATGATAATATACTACATACATATATATGTATAAAATGGACACGCCACAAAATAACAAATACCGCATACTGAGGCATCCATATATAAAGCATTACACTAAGCATACCGTACGATCTCTAAGCAACGAGCTAAAGATACAACAATAATATAAGTTCACCAACGACGATGTGAACAACGCCAAGTAGCTACACCCGGAGGGTTAGCTACAACACAACAATACATTAATATATAACAATATAAACGAACAAGGTTAACGCCTTAACCCAATACCGAGAACCAAATACCACAATGAAGATTGGCCGAACTACACGAGCCTTAGTAATCCGAAACCACACGAGATTACTATCTTCACAACATCGAGGTTGGCCGAACTACACGAGCCTTAGTAATCCGAAACCACACGAGATTACTACCTCAATAAGATGACCGAACTACACGAGTCACCATGAATCCGAACTACACGAGATTCATTTCCACAATACAATAAGATGACCGAAACCACACGCGTCATCGTGAATCCGAATACACACGCGATTCACTTCTCAATATTATACCCTTCGCCATTGGGGTTATATCAACCACATCACAACCACGTGTGATAATGTACACGCGAACGCGTACTTCGCCAAAGATGGTCAACCAAAACGCACAACCGTGCCAATTGGACTCATACAAAAGTCCATCAAATCCATCTATATGTGAAGTGAGCTCTATAGCCGAGAATCACTTCACCCGACCCGCACCCATCCTACACATACATATGCACATAGGATATTATCACTCACTTTGAAGTCTTGAAGAATGCTTCCAAGTAATCCGCAACTCGCCAATGGAAAGTACCTATTCCATTATCACAATTACAACAATACACTTAGAGTG
>NC_092343.1:253020000-253027500 GCF_046630445.1 Rutidosis leptorrhynchoides
TGTAGGACTACAACTTTCCTTGACCATAGTGCCTTTAATTGTTGCCTTTAACTGTTAAATGCTACACTATACTTTAGAAACTTTACTTATCTTAGAATGCCGAGCTAATCTAAGAACTCTGCTCACTTTTCTGAGTACTATCCAATTACACCACCGCATCTAAATGCGACACAATGATTTCAGAAATTCTTGACATTCATAAGTCATCTATCATGGTTATGTGTATTACATATGTATTACATGAAATATTATCCATGATTTTGAAATTCTTATAATTGTTACTACTCACACTCAAACGTATATAACTCTCTGTTATATCACGTACCTATATGCCTTATGCCTTTATGCATCGGTTTGCGAATTGAAAAATGTCATTGGGTTATCACAGTATACGAATTGAAAGTCTTTAATCAAAAGATTATTAGATTACATACTCATCACTTTATGATCTCGACACGTCATACTGCCATTATTAAAGTAAAGACACATCATATCTTATTATATCTTATCGTATCTACCCTAATAGATTTTGTCTAACACTTTTCCTAAATTCCCTCCATAAATTACGGAAATCTTTTTGCTATATACACGTATTCGAGGACACGAATATATCATCCAGTATTCAAAACTAATCTCATATCAAAAACCCTAATTCCAAACACATAATATGGATTCCTCGAACTCTTCGAGCTCTAATGGCAGCGTAACCGGAATGAACCAACGAATCAGCCATCATCTATTTTGGATGAATTGGGGATGGGTTCGTAGTAAACTTAATCAATGGAGACAAGAAGAAGGTGATCCCTTCCACCAACCGAATTCACCTCTTGGTGAAGAACCTGAAGCACTTACTGGCGAACCCGTTCGAAACACTATTTTCACCCTCATTTCCAGGATATCCAGTCACGAATATATAATATCTAAAATTTTAGATCTTATTCATCCACTTGTCCGAACCGCCAATCATCCCGGAATAATAGAAGAAGTCAACGAGCTTCGCGCTCGAGTAGTGGCTCTGGAGAATATGGTGCGAAACCTACGAACACCAGCAGCAGCACCAGCAGCATAACCAGTACCATCGGCATCACCACCAACATCACCAGCTTCACCAACGAAAACATCCGCATTCAACGCCTCAACATCACACTCAGTACCTCAAACATCAACATCATACGCCCCATAGATACCAAGGAATATTAGTAATAATGAGTTAAGATGTATTGACTCATTCTTCCTGAAGAATTACATATGTATACTTTATATATATGGATTGGAACAATAATAAATCTTTTCATACTAACCTATTACGTGTGAATCTTAACTAGTATGTACTACTTGATTAATTCATATCATTAATATGCTATGATGTACATCCTTCGTTAATGACTTAACAATCGTTAATCACTGCTTCAACACAATAAACTCCATTTCATAATAAACCAAGTGTATTACTCAAATACATGATTGATTGTATACTTTCATTTTCGATGTACTCGAAACTTTCTAGAAAACATCATTCGTGCCTTATGAATTTCACAAGAATTCCACGAGCACCAACATCATATACTGAGGTATATCAATAACAATGAACGCTGAAGTATTGATTCATAACTTCATTAGCGAAATATTTCGCGACAATTATGAAATCTCTAAGGTTTTGGAGATTATTTATTCTCGTTTCAACCGCAAATCAAATGAGTTTAATATTATATTAACTCATTAAATCTATATTATATCTGAAGAATACATATATGAACGTATATCTTCTCTTTTGTACAAACTGTTAATTGTGAAAATATTTTAATGGGTAAGTAATACCCGAGAAAGATTTATATCTCACATTAATATGTTACATTGTACATTCTTCAAATTCTGATTCAATAATCAGTAACTATACTACTTACATCCACATATGTATCCGCGCACCAAAGAACAACCATTTTCATTCAAATCAAATTACAGATTCTGAATTTGACATATCAGAATTCAAGTAAAGCTATAGCAGATGTTATCTTCCTAAAGATCACTACATTCATGAATTATATTCATTCGTATTCTATGATGAATTATCATATCAAACCACCAAAATTATCATTCATTACTTTTGAAATCAACAACGCCTATTCGTCAACCATTAGATCCATTGACGATTACAATCAGCGTTTAATCATCTAAAAATAAAATTTCTTGAAACCATCTCGGGTTGTCAATCAATGATTCAGATTCGTTAACCTTGAGAATGCTGACGAAGCAGCAAATGCTATAGATGTTCTTAAGGGCTAACAGTTTGATAATAAAGAATGGTACGTTGGAAAAGCCCAAAAGAAAATTTGGAACTGAAAAACGGATTGAGCTAACCATGGAGGAGACCAAGGACAAACACAAGGGCCAAACCCTATATTCAAAGAATCCAGGAAATTCTGAATCCGGTAAAATCTTTAGAGAATATCTTGCTCCAAAGTCATGTTAAAAGCTTGCGGAAAATTTTTCTTCATCAACTTTCGAACTTAGAAATTCCAAAATATCATCATAAATATCCTCTATATTTCGGAAGATATCTTCATAACGATTCATGTCCGCAATTAAGTATCTCTTTGCGATATCTTTATAAAGGAAACTGTTTTAGTTTCTATATTCTGTAAAATTCGAGTTTAAATTATAAATGCTTTGAAGAAGTGATTGGGAATTGAAGCATGAGTTAATATAATATAATGACGTCAGGCCAACGTGATTATATTACAGTAAGTCATGCTCAATTTTTAATGGAAGATGATGATTCATAGATTTTATAATCATCATTTGCCATGTTACACGACTCTTACATTCTATTTAAACTCTAAACATATCAAGAAAATATTTTTCTTGATGATTCGGTCTTTTTCGGATATTCTGGTAATATGACAAATCAAATCGTGGTATTACCTTTCCTTTCTACTTTATATATTATGATCATTCAAAACTTCATACCTATGAATTCTGGACCATTACTCGCTTGACTTGAAGTCGGGAAGAAGAAACAAAAACATAAAGCGCCGACATATAAGGGAAAATATAAAGCCCGATAACGACTCCGAAATTACAAACCGTTTATATCAATGCGTATAGCAATATAAAGACACGTGATAATTAAAAACATTATAACCCCAAGAGCATAGAAGAAGTAAACAGATTCCTCTGGCGGTAAAAGAAAAAGAAGAATGACTGCATAGATGGTCAATATAATAACCAGGATCAGAACTGGATTTAGCATTTTCTTAATCTTTTGGAAGTTTAAATTGAGAAAGAAAGTATAGAAGTGGTGAAGATAATGAAACGGAAGAAGCTAATTTATAGCAAAATTCCAAACACATCAATCGAGGCAAATCACCGCATTTAATCAAACAAATCTCAAAATTTCGTAAATACCGGAGAATCAAATCTTATAGATTACGAAGATTTCCTTTAATTCCTTGAATTCCGGAAATCAATCGTGACTACGTCAAAAGTTAAGGCGAACATTTAATTTTCTCATTTCACTCTTTTATGATAGCTTCGTTTATACTCTTCCTATAAACGAATCGTTTTATCCATATTATTCAATAGTGATAAAACTTTATTTTTCAACTTATATTCATCATTAAAATATTCTTGTTGTAAACAATGAAGATCTCTATCAAATTTCATGACTGTGATTTTCACGAACTCCTCTCTGTTTGTCTGCCCTAATATTGTGCATAAAATGCTCAAGGTTTTAAATGAGCTCAATACCATTCATAACACATTTCATGTATCCAATTTACTGAAATGACTTGTATAACATCATCATTTTGAATGATCTTCGTATTAATGATAAAATGCACTTCGTTGAAGAACCTATAGAAATCATGGAAGGAGAGGTCAAACAAACGCGTAAAAGCAACATACCTATCATTAAAGTCTGTTGGAATTCGCGTAGAGGCCTCGAATATACCTGGGAACGCAAAGACCATATGAAACGGAAATATCCCCATCTCTTCTCAACTGCTGATGCATCCGAGAAGTCTACCTAAAACTTCGGGACGAAGTTTTTATTAACGGGGAGGTACTATAACAACCCTCACTTTTTGACTTCTGAAATTACTGAAATGACCCTAGGGTTTACTGTCTGACTATACGTATTAATTATTTAAGGGTTGTTATATACACAATCAATTTAACGTTGACCAAATAATAAACTTTTGTTCGACACTCACTGCTAATTAAAATTTATGCATTTCAATAATATTATTTATAACTATTAATCTATAAATAATAAATAAAAAGTGACATTTATATAAATAATAAAACAATTGGAAACTAAATAAAAATAAATACAAGTCATGAATTAGTAAAAAGAAAATAATACTTATCATGTAGTAAATGTAAAAATAATAATAAACATAATAATAATAATAATAATAGTAATAATAATGAGACTAAAGAATCTTAAACAATTACATCCTTATGTTGACTAAAAATAAAGTATAAACTAGTACATCCTTATGTTGACTAATTATAAACTAGTACCACCTTTTGTTGACTAAAAATTATAAAACAAAATAAAATCATTAATTAGAACATCCTTATGTTGACTAACACTCTAATACTTGCACTATATAAATACTCCTAGACTCCTAGTTTCTCATTCACAAATCACACCAAAATCCTCTCTCAAAAACAATCTCTCCCTCTCCCTCTCTTGTGGTATTCGGATCTTCAAGCTTGTTCTTCGTGTTCTTCAAGAATCTTCAAGGAGTTCTTCAAGATTTTTAAGGCTTTGATCTTCCATCTTCATCGTGTTCATCTTTTCTTTGTTAATTATCTTGAATCTTCAAAGGTATAACATAAACCCTAAACTATTTACATAAACTTTAATATTTGTTAATTCATATTCATATTATAAACTTGTTATTCATAAGTATATACATAAACACTCCTAGATTTATATATACATATATACATGTAAAAAAAAAATATTTTTATGTATATATACGAATTATATATACATATACATATTAAAACCTTAAACCCTAATACTACTTATACTAGTACTTAACATGTATACACTATTACTATTACTAGCACCTATAACCTACTACTTATATTGTAGCACAAAAACATTTTGGGATATGTATTAGAGATGTATAGATCTTCGAACTTTCTTGACGAATGGTTTCTACGAGATTCTAGGCAGAGGGTTTGGATTTCTGATTTAAAGGGTCCTATGGCTCAAGCCCCTAGATCAAAATTAGCCATTCGAAGGAAAAGGGGTGATTGGAAGCTTATCTAATACGGCAAGTATCCTAAAATGAAAAACACTCATAAAAGTAGAAACTCTCTAGTCATAGAAACTTAGTAAAATAAGAAACTTTCTAAAAATGGAAACTTTATAAAAATAGTAACTTACTAGGAATAGAAACTTAGTAAAACAAACTATACTTAAACACATACTTAAACTTAAACATGGGAAAAACACTTAACTACTCTTAAATGTCAATAGGTTGACTTTCCTGCTCACTCGTTCAACTCTTTATTTCGAGGAATAACTCTCTCTCTACTTACTAAGGTGACTTTCATAGCCCCACTCTTATTGATATAGCACTTTTTATACTTACTGGGGTGAGACACATGCTGCTTTTATACTTTAAACAACTTAGACACAAGTACGAACCTAAACTGTACTATGACTAGCTTATGCTACTAAGACCCCACAGTGATATTTTTTAATTGCTTTCAGGATAAGGCATTCTTAATTATTGGGGGTAGGCCTATCGGGAGTAACGTCCCCGATACATTTGACCGTGATGTCTTTGTATTACTTAATAATGATTTAAACATGGTGATAAGGTACTGCCAACTTATCATCGGGGCAACAAAACAAACGTTTAGTCTAAAATATCACGAATCAGTACTACTTTTGGATCTGCGAGATCTACTTTTTGATCCTGCGGGAGATCAACTTTACAACTAAATCTTGTGGTCTAAAAACAACGATAACTACTTTTGTTAAACCTATGAACTTCACTCAACCTTTTTGGTTGACACTTTAGCATGTTTTGTCTCAGGTGCTGTTTGATTCAAGCTTTCTTATCTACTACTTATGTGATGCTACTTGGACTTAGGATCAAGAGATATCGCATATTTACTTTTCTGCATTTGAACAATTTATAATTGTTGTAACGACATTATTAATCCCATTATTTCCATTATTGTAACGACATTTCATTTTCCGCTGCGTACTCAATAAAGTTAAATTTTCTCATTTAGTATTGTTCTCGTATTATAATATGTTGGTTTATTTGATATTAGTAACGTTTCTTCCAGACCCTATTGGAAGGACGTTACAATGCCCGCCTAGCTTATGGTTGATCGTCATGTCTTGGTGAAAAGTGAACCTTATTTCGTTACCCTGATGGTCGGAGTCGTGCTCGGGCGATGGTTGTTGCCCGATTCGATGGTAACCCTGGACGAAAAATCATAGTAAAAAAAGGGGTGCAACACGAGGACTTCCCAGGGGGTCACCCATCCTAGTACTACTCTCGTCCAAGCATGCTTAACTGCGGAGTTCTGATGGGATCCGGTGCGTTAGTGCTGGTATGATTGCACTCGAAATAAATGTCCCTTTTTAATCCTTTATAGCTAACTTACCTTGCCTACCATGGGTGGTCACACCTACCCTGACTTTCCATGATGTACCAAGACTCGACTCGAAGCTCACACCTTAAGAAGGGTTCGGGTGACATGGCGAAAACTCGTTAGAGATGTATAATGTTCTAGATCGAGTCTAGACATGCGAGTGATCTCAGATGTGGTTGTCGAAAGTCGACGTATAATGGTGTCGGACTTGGTTCTCGGTCGATACTACGAAATCTCCAACGTATAATGTTCCCGGTCGATACTAACCACTCACGTATCGACTGTGGTTGACGTACGGGACCTCCATCGTATAATGTTCTCTGTCGATTAAGTGTCGGATGAGGTGGTCGAAAGCCGGTTTCGACATCAAGACCATACAACGTACATACCAACTATACAAGGTTTCACGGAAACCCAAATCACTTCATGCGCACTTTAACCATCAGGCGCACCTCGGTCGCCGGAAACCAAGGCTAGCCCGAACTCCGCAGCTCAGAATGACATGCCAATGAAACTTCGGAACCCGAGAATCAATTTGTTTCATCAAACGTAAGAGTCGTGCAAAATATCGGGTCGATCCGACATGATTTGAGCACTGTATGAAAAATTATGACTCCTTAGAAAATCAATGTCTGTTCCTGTCACTTCACTTTTTGTGCAATATGTATATATAGGGGGTACCATGTCCACTCCATGCCCTGGTACCCAGATAAGGGGTCGGAAAGTGCAAGGCAATAGAGGTTGCCTAGCGAAGCCGGAGAGCGATTACGAGTAATGGGTGACCCTATAACATGAAGCCAAACACCAAGTCGTGGCCCCGAAAACCAAGTCGTGACCGAGAAATATGAGCCATGGCCTGGTTGTCAC
>NC_092343.1:253050000-253062500 GCF_046630445.1 Rutidosis leptorrhynchoides
GACCTCTATATGAGACGTTTTTCAAAGACTGCATTCATTTTTAAAACAAACCATAACCTTTATTTCATAGATAAAGGTTTTAAAAAGCTTTACGTAGATTATCAAATAATGATAATCTAAAATATCCTGTTTACACACGACCATTACATAATGGTTTACAATACAAATATGTTACAATAAAATAAGTTTCTTGAATGCAGTTTTTACACAATATCATACAAGCATGGACTCCAAATCTTGTCCTTATTTAAGTATGCGACAGCGGAAGCTCTTAATAATCACCTGAGAATAAACATGCTTAAAACGTCAACAAAAATGTTGGTGAGTTATAGGTTTAACCTATATATATAAAATCGTAACAATAGACCACAAGATTTCATATTTCAATACACATCCCATACATAGAGATAAAAATCATTCATATGGTGAACACCTGGTAACCGACATTAACAAGATGCATATATAAGAATATCCCCATCATTCCGGGACACCCTTCGGATATGATATAAATTTCGAAGTACTAAAGCATCCGGTACTTTGGATGGGGTTTGTTAAGCCCAATAGATCTATCTTTAGGATTCGCGTCAATTAGGGTGTCTGTTCCCTAATTCTTAGATTACCAGACTTAATAAAAAGGGGCATATTCGATTTCGATAATTCAACCATAGAATTTAGTTTCACGTACTTGTGTCTATTTTGTAAATCATTTATAAAACCTGCATGTATTCTCATCCCAAAAATATTAGATTTTAAAAGTGGGACTATAACTCACTTTCACAGATTTTTTACTTCGTCGGGAAGTAAGACTTGGCCACTGGTTGATTCACGAACCTATAACAATATATACGTGTATATCAAAGTATGTTCAAAATATATTTACAACACTTTTAATATATTTTGATGTTTTAAGTTTATTAAGTCAGCTGTCCTCGTTAGTAACCTACAACTAGTTGTCCACAGTTAGATGTACAGAAATAAATCGATAAATATTATCTTGAATCAATCCACGACCCAGTGTATACGTATCTCAGTATTGATCACAACTCAAACTATATATATTTTGGAATCAACCTCAACCCTGTATAGCTAACTCCAACATTCACATATAGAGTGTCTATGGTTGTTCCGAAATATATATAGATGTGTCGACATGATAGGTCGAAACATTGTATACGTGTCTATGGTATCTCAAGATTACATAATATACAATACAAGTTGATTAAGTTATGGTTGGAATAGATTTGTTACCAATTTTCACGTAGCTAAAATGAGAAAAATTATCCAATCTTGTTTTACCCATAACTTCTTCATTTTAAATCCGTTTTGAGTGAATCAAATTGCTATGATTTCATATTGAACTCTATTTTATGAATCTATACAGAAAAAGTATAGGTTTATAGTCGGAAAAATAAGTTACAAGTCATTTTTGTAAAGGTAGTCATTTCAGTCGAAAGAACGACGTCTAGATGACCATTTTAGAAAACATACTTCCACTTTGAGTTTAACCATAATTTTTGGATATAGTTTCATGTTCATAATAAAAATCATTTTCTCAGAATAACAACTTTTAAATCAAAGTTTATCATAGTTTTTAATTAACTAACCCAAAACAGCCCGCGGTGTTACTACGACGGCGTAAATCCGGTTTTACGGTGTTTTTCGTGTTTCCAGGTTTTAAATCATTAAGTTAGCATATCATATAGATATAGAACATGTGTTTAGTTGATTTTAAAAGTCAAGTTAGAAGGATTAACTTTTGTTTGCGAACAAGTTTAGAATTAACTAAACTATGTTCTAGTGATTACAAGTTTAAACCTTCGAATAAGATAGCTTTATATGTATGAATCGAATGATGTTATGAACATCATTACTACCTTAAGTTCCTTGGATAAACCTACTGGAAAAGAGAAAAATGGATCTAGCTTCAATGGATCCTTGGATGGCTCGAAGTTCTTGAAGCAGAATCATGACACGAAAACAAGTTCAAGTAAGATCATCACTTGAAATAAGATTGTTATAGTTATAGAAATTGAACCAAAGTTTGAATATGATTATTACCTTGTATTAGAATGATAACCTACTGTAAGAAACAAAGATTTCTTGAGGTTGGATGATCACCTTACAAGATTGGAAGTGAGCTAGCAAACTTGAAAGTATTCTTGATTTTATGAAACTAGAACTTTTGGAATTTATGAAGAACACTTAGAACTTGAAGATATAACTTGAGAGAGATCAATTAGATGAAGAAAATTGAAGAATGAAAGTGTTTGTAGGTGTTTTTGGTCGTTGGTGTATGGATTAGATATAAAGGATATGTAATTTTGTTTTCATGTAAATAAGTCATGAATGATTACTCATATTTTTGTAATTTTATGAGATATTTCATGCTAGTTTCCAAATGATGGTTCCCACATGTGTTAGGTGACTCACATGGGCTGCTAAGAGATGATCATTGGAGTGTATATACCAATAGTACATACATCTAAAAGCTGTGTATTGTACGAGTACGAATACGGGTGCATACGAGTAGAATTGTTGATGAAACTGAACGAGGATGTAATTGTAAGCATTTTTGTTAAGTAGAAGTATTTTGATAAGTGTCTTGAAGTCTTTCAAAAGTGTATGAATACATATTAAAACACTACATGTATATACATTTTAACTGAGTCGTTAAGTCATCGTTAGTCGTTACATGTAAATGTTGTTTTGAAACCTTTAGGTTAACGATCTTGTTAAATGTTGTTAACCCAATGTTTATAATATCAAAAGAGATTTTAAATTATTATATTATCATGATATTATGATGTACTAATATCTCTTAATATGATATATATACATTAAATGTCGTTACAACGATAATCGTTACATATATGTCTCGTTTCAAAATCATTAAGTTAGTAGTCTTGTTTTTACATATGTAGTTCATTGTTAATATACTTAATGATATGTTTAATTATCATAATATAATGTTAACTATATATATAACCATATATATGTCATCATATAGTTTTTAAATGTTTTAACGTTCGTGAATCACCGGTCAACTTGGGTGGTCAATTGTCTATATGAAACATATTTCAATTAATCAAGTCTTAACAAGTTTAATTGCTTAACATGTTGGAAACATTTAATCATGTAAATATCAATCTCAATTAATATATATAAACATGGAAAAGTTCGGGTCACTACAGTACCTACCCGTTAAATAAATTTCGTCCCGAAATTTTAAGCTGTTGAAGGTGTTGACGAATCTTCTGGAAATAGATGCGGGTATTTCTTCTTCATCTGATCTTCATGCTCCCAGGTGAACTCGGGTCCTCTACGAGCATTCCATCGAACCTTAACAATTGGTATCTTGTTTTGCTTAAGTCTTTTAACCTCACGATCCATTATTTCGACGGGTTCTTCGATGAATTGAAGTTTTTCGTTGATTTGGATTTCATCTAACGGAATAGTGAGATCTTCTTTAGCAAAACATTTCTTCAAATTCGAGACGTGGAAAGTGTTATGTACAGCCGCGAGTTGTTGAGGTAACTCTAGTCGGTAAGCTACTGGTCCGACACGATCAATAATCTTGAATGGTCCAATATACCTTGGATTTAATTTCCCTCGTTTACCAAATCGAACAACGCCTTTCCAAGGTACAACTTTAAGCATGACCATCTCTCCAATTTCAAATTCTATATCTTTTCTTTTAATGTCAGCGTAGCTCTTTTGTCGACTTTGGGCGGTTTTCAACCGTTGTTGAATTTGGATGATCTTCTCGGTAGTTTCTTGTATAATCTGCGGACCCGTAATCTGTCTATCCCCCACTTCACTCCAACAAATCGGAGACCTGCACTTTCTACCATAAAGTGCTTCAAACGGCGCCATCTCAATGCTTGAATGGTAGCTGTTGTTGTAAGAAAATTCTGCTAACGGTAGATGTCGATCCCAACTGTTTCCGAAATCAATAACACATGCTCGTAGCATGTCTTCAAGCGTTTGTATCGTCCTTTCGCTCTGCCCATCAGTTTGTGGATGATAGGCAGTACTCATGTCTAGACGAGTTCCTAATGCTTGCTGTAATGTCTGCCAGAATCTTGAAATAAATCTGCCATCCCTATCAGAGATAATAGAGATTGGTATTCCATGTCTGGAGACGACTTCCTTCAAATACAATCGTGCTAACTTCTCCATCTTGTCATCTTCTCTTATTGGCAGGAAGTGTGCTGATTTGGTGAGACGATCAACTATTACCCAAATAGTATCAAAACCACTTGCAGTCCTTGGCAATTTAGTGATGAAATCCATGGTAATGTTTTCCCATTTCCATTCCGGGATTTCGGGTTGTTGAAGTAGACCTGATGGTTTTTGATGCTCAGCTTTGACCTTAGAACACGTCAAACATTCTCCTACGTATTTAGCAACATCGACTTTCATACCCGGCCACCAAAAATGTTTCTTGAGATCCTTGTACATCTTCCCCGTTCCAGGATGTATTGAGTATCTGGTTTTATGAGCTTCTCTAAGTACCATTTCTCTCATATCTCCAAATTTTGGTACCCAAATCCTTTCAGCCCTATACCTGGTTCCGTCTTCCCGAATATTAAGATGCTTCTCCGATCCTTTGGGTATTTCATCCTTTAAATTTCCCTCTTTTAAAACTCCTTGTTGCGCCTCCTTTATTTGAGTAGTAATGTTATTATGAATCATTATATTCATAGATTTTACTCGAATGGGTTCTCTGTCCTTCCTGCTCAAGGCATCGGCTACCACATTTGCCTTCCCCGGGTGGTAACGAATCTCAAAGTCGTAATCATTCAATAATTCAATCCACCTACGCTGCCTCATATTCAGTTGTTTCTGATTAAATATGTGTTGAAGACTTTTGTGGTCGGTATATATAATACTTTTGACCCCATATAAGTAGTGCCTCCAAGTCTTTAATGCAAAAAAAACCGCGCCTAATTCCAAATCATGCGTCGTATAATTTTGTTCGTGAATCTTCAATTGTCTAGACGCATAAGCAATCACCTTCGTTCGTTGCATTAATACACAACCGAGACCTTGCTTTGATGCATCACAATAAATCACAAAATCATCATTCCCTTCAGGCAATGACAATATAGGTGCCGTAGTTAGCTTTTTCTTCAATAACTGAAACGCTTTCTCTTGTTCATCCTTCCATTCAAATTTCTTCCCTTTATGCGTTAATGCAGTCAAGGGTTTTGCTATTCTGGAAAAGTCTTGGATGAACCTTCTGTAGTAACCAGCTAGTCCTAAAAACTGGCGTATGTGTTTCGGAGTTTTCGGGGTTTCCCACTTTTCAACAGTTTCTATCTTTGCCGGATCCACCTTAATACCTTCTTTGTTCACTATGTGACCGAGGAATTGAACTTCTTCCAACCAAAATGCACACTTTGAAAACTTAGCGTACAATTCTTCCTTCCTCAATACTTCTAACACCTTTCTCAAATGTTCACCGTGTTCTTGGTCATTCTTTGAGTAAATAAGTATGTCATCAATGAAAACAATGACAAACTTGTCAAGGTATGGTCCACACACTCGGTTCATAAGGTCCATGAACACAGCTGGTGCATTAGTTAAACCAAACGGCATGACCATAAACTCGTAATGACCGTAACGTGTTCTGAAAGCAGTCTTTGGAATATCATCTTCTTTCACCCGCATTTGATGATACCCGGAACGTAAGTCAATCTTTGAATAAACAGACGAGCCTTATAGTTGATCAAATAAGTCATCGATTCTCGGTAGTGGGTAGCGGTTTTTGATGGTAAGTTTGTTCAACTCTCGGTAGTCGATACACAACCTGAATGTACCATCTTTCTTCTTGACAAACAAAACAGGAGCTCCCCACGGTGATGTGCTTGGTCGAATGAAACCACGCTCTAAAAGTTCTTGTAATTGGCTTTGTAGTTCTTTCATCTCGCTGGGTGCGAGTCTGTAAGGAGCACGAGCTATTGGTGCAGCTCCTGGTACAAGATCTATTTGAAATTCAACGGATCGATGTGGGGGTAATCCCGGTAATTCTTTCGGAAATACATCAGGAAATTCTTTTGCGACGGGAACATCATTGATGCTCTTTTCTTCAGTTTGTACTTTCTCGACGTGTGCTAGAACAGCATAGCAACCTTTTCTTATTAGTTTTTGTGCCTTCAAATTACTAATAAGATGTAGCTTCGTGTTGCCCTTTTCTCCGTACACCATTAAGGGTTTTCCTTTTTCTCGTATAATGCGAATTGCATTTTTGTAACAAACGATCTCTGCTTTCACTTCTTTCAACCAGTCCATACCGATTATCACATCAAAACTCCCTAACTCTACTGGTATCAAATCAATCTTAAATGTTTCGCTAACCAGTTTAATTTCTCGATTCCGACATATATTATCTGCTGAAATTAATTTACCATTTGCTAATTCGAGTAAAAATTTACTATCCAAAGGCGTCAATGGACAACTTAATTTAGCACAAAAATCTCTACTCATATAGCTTCTATCCGCACCCGAATCAAATAAAACGTAAGCAGATTTATTGTCAATAAGAAACGTACCTGTAACAAGCTCCGGGTCTTCCTGTGCCTCTGCCGCATTAATATTGAAAACTCTTCCACGGCCTTGTCCATTCGTGTTCTCCTGGTTCGGGCAATTTCTAATAATGTGGCCCGGTTTTCCACATTTATAACAAACTACATTGGCATAACTTGCTCCGACACTACTTGCTCCGCCATTACTCGTTCCGACACCATTTGTTCCTTTCGTTCTATTAACCCCTGGTCCGTAGACCTCACACTTCGCCGCGCTATGACCATTTCTTTTACACTTGTTGCAAAATTTGGTGCAGAACCCCGAGTGATTCTTTTCACACCTTTGGCATAGCTGCTTCTGATTGTTGTTGTTGTTGAGGTTATTATTGTTGTTGGGATGATTGTTGTAGTTGCTGTTGTTATTATTGTTGTTGTTGTTGGGCCGTTTGTTGTAGTTGCGATTGATGTTGCGATTGTTGGGATAATTGTTGCGATTATTGTTGTAATTTCTGTTGTTGTTGTATTGGTGATTCTTATCACCGTTTTCCTCCCACTTTCTTTTGACTTGCTTCACATTGGCCTCTTCAGCAGTCTGTTCTTTAATTCTTTCTTCAATCTGGTTCACGAGTTTGTGAGCCATTCTACATGCCTGTTGTATGGAGGCGGGCTCGTGTGAACTTATATCTTCTTGGATTCTTTCCGGTAATCCTTTCACAAACGCGTCGATCTTCTCTTCCTCATCTTCGAACGCTCCCGGACACAATAGGCACAATTCTGTGAATCGTCTTTCATACGTGGTAATATCAAATCCTTGGGTTCGTAACCCTCTAAGTTCTGTCTTGAGCTTATTGACCTCGGTTCTGGGACGGTACTTCTCGTTCATCAAGTTCTTGAATGCTGACCACGGTAGTGCGTACGCATCGTCTTGTCCCACTTGCTCTAGATAGGTATTCCACCATGTTAACGCAGAACCTGTGAAGGTATGCGTAGCGTACTTTACTTTGTCCTCTTCAGTACACTTACTTATGGCAAACACCGATTCGACCTTCTCGGTCCACCGTTTCAATCCGATCGGTCCTTCGGTTCCATCAAATTCCAAAGGTTTACAGGCAGTGAATTCTTTGTAGGTGCATCCTACACGATTTCCTGTACTGCTAGATCCAAGGTTATTGTTGGTATGTAGCGCAGCCTGTACTGCGGCTATGTTTGAAGCTAGAAAAGTACGGAATTCCTCTTCATTCATATTCACGGTGTGTCGAGTAGTCGGTGCCATTTCCTTCAAAATAGTCAAATGAACAAGTTAATCATACAGAATATTAAGAGTAGTTAATAGTATTTCGTAGCATAATATGAACTCATTTATAAAAGCTTTTTCTTCATATTAGCGTTTTATAAGTTTAAATTCGGGTAGTACCTACCCGTTAAGTTCATACTTAGTAGCTAATATACAATTCAACTACTACAATTCTATATGAAAAACTGATTATAATAATATTTCGCGTTCAAACTTTTACACAATATTTTACAAACTTACAATACCGCTTATTTTACATATAGCATGAAATATAGCACACAATAAATTTGATACAAGATGGTTGTGAAGATAATTCTAGCTAGTACACAAGTCGTTCAGCAAAGGCAATAAAGACACGTAATTCATACGTCCAGAAACAAGTCATGCATTATGGTTTTACTAGGATTACTTCCCATCCTTGGTCTTGTGGAACATAACCGTTATGGCCATTGATAAGACAGCGTGTTGTAACGTCGTCAAAAGGACGAGGGTTACGTAATGTCCAACAGTCCCGTAACAATCTAAAAACCTCATTTCTTACCCCAATTACCGACTCCGTCACTTGTGGGAACGTTTTGTTTAATAGTTGTAGCCCGATGTTCTTGTTCTCACTTTGGTGAGAAGCGAACATTACTAATCCGTAAGCATAACATGCTTCTTTATGTTGCATGTTAGCCGCTTTTTCTAAATCACGAAGTCCAATATTCGGATATATTGAGTCAAAATAATTTCTTAACCCATTGCGTAAAATAGCATTTGGGTTCCCCGCAATATATGCGTCAAAGTAAACACATCGTAACTTATGGGTTTCCCAATGTGATATCCCCCATCTTTCAAACGAAAGTCTCTTATAAACCAAGACATTCTTGGAACGTTCTTCGAATGTCTTACAAACTGATCTCGCCTTAAATAGTTGTGCCGAGGAATTCTGGCCGACTCTAGACAAGATTTCATCAATCATGTCTCCGGGTAGGTCTCTTAAAATATTGGGTTGTCTATCCATTTTGTGTTTTTATACTGTAAAATAGACAAGAGTTAGATTCATAATAAAAAAAAATATACTTATTAATACAAGCAATTTTTACATATATCATAAAGCATAAGCACACTATATTACATATATTACACCACACGAATACAACTATCTTATTCCGACTCGCTTGTTTCTTCTTCTTCGGTTTTGGTTCGTTTTGCCAAGTTTCTAGGGATATATGATGTTCCCCTAATACGAGCCGTCGTGATCCACATTGGTTTAGAAAAACCTGGTGGTTTAGAGGTTCCCGGGTCATTGTTACAACTTAAGGACTTCGGGGGTTGACGATACATATAAAGTTCATCGGGGTTAGAATTAGATTTCTCTATTTTTATGCCCTTTCCCTTATTATTTTCTTTTTCCTTTTTAAATTCAGTTGGGGTAATTTCTATAACATCATCGGAATTCTCGTCGGAATCCGATTCATCGAAGAATTGGTAATCCTCCCAATATTTTGCTTCCTTGGCGGAAACATCATTGACCATAATTAACCTTGGTCGGTTGGTTGAGGATTTTCTTTTACTTAACCGTTTTATTATTTCCCCCACCGGTTCTATTTCTTCATCCGGTTCCGATTCTTCT
This sequence comes from Rutidosis leptorrhynchoides, assembly GCF_046630445.1. Lineage (NCBI taxonomy): Eukaryota > Viridiplantae > Streptophyta > Magnoliopsida > Asterales > Asteraceae > Rutidosis > Rutidosis leptorrhynchoides. The sequence continues at coordinate 253,059,437 of NC_092343.1, forward strand.
TCCGGTTCCGATTCTTCTTCCGGTTCCGACTCTTCTTCCGGTTCCTCTTCGGGAACTTGTGAATCAGTCCACGAATCATTCCAATTTACATTTGACTCTTCATTATTATTAGGTGAGTCAATGGGACTTGTTCTAGAGGTAGACATCTATCACATAATATCAAACGCGTTAAGAGATTAATATATCACATAATATTCACATGTTAAAAATATATAGTTTCCAACAAAATTTGTTAAGCAATCATTTTTCAAGTAAACACGGTCGAAGTCCAGACTCACTAATGCATCCTAACAAACTCGATAAGACACACTAATGCAAAATTCTGGTTCTCTAAGACCAACGCTCGGATACCAACTGAAATGTCCCGTTCTTATTGATTAAAAACGTTCCATATTAATTGATTTCGTTGCGAGGTTTTGACCTCTATATGAGACGTTTTTCAAAGACTGCATTCATTTTTAAAACAAACCATAACCTTTATTTCATAGATAAAGGTTTTAAAAAGCTTTACGTAGATTATCAAATAATGATAATCTAAAATATCCTGTTTACACACGACCATTACATAATGGTTTACAATACAAATATGTTACAATAAAATAAGTTTCTTGAATGCAGTTTTTACACAATATCATACAAGCATGGACTCCAAATCTTGTCCTTATTTAAGTATGCGACAGCGGAAGCTCTTAATAATCACCTGAGAATAAACATGCTTAAAACGTCAACAAAAATGTTGGTGAGTTATAGGTTTAACCTATATATATAAAATCGTAACAATAGACCACAAGATTTCATATTTCAATACACATCCCATACATAGAGATAAAAATCATTCATATGGTGAACACCTGGTAACCGACATTAACAAGATGCATATATAAGAATATCCCCATCATTCCGGGACACCCTTCGGATATGATATAAATTTCGAAGTACTAAAGCATCCGGTACTTTGGATGGGGTTTGTTAAGCCCAATAGACCTATCTTTAGGATTCGCGTCAATTAGGGTGTCTGTTCCCTAATTCTTAGATTACCAGACTTAATAAAAAGGGGCATATTCGATTTCGATAATTCAACCATAGAATGTAGTTTCACGTACTTGTGTCTATTTTGTAAATCATTTATAAAACCTGCATGTATTCTCATCCCAAAAATATTAGATTTTAAAAGTGGGACTATAACTCACTTTCACAGATTTTTTACTTCGTCGGGAAGTAAGACTTGGCCACTGGTTGATTCACGAACCTATAACAATATATACGTGTATATCAAAGTATGTTCAAAATATATTTACAACACTTTTAATATATTTTGATGTTTTAAGTTTATTAAGTCAGCTGTCCTCGTTAGTAACCTACAACTAGTTGTCCACAGTTAGATGTACAGAAATAAATCGATAAATATTATCTTGAATCAATCCACGACCCAGTGTATACGTATCTCAGTATTGATCACAACTCAAACTATATATATTTTGGAATCAACCTCAACCCTGTATAGCTAACTCCAACATTCACATATAGAGTGTCTATGGTTGTTCCGAAATATATATAGATGTGTCGACATGATAGGTCGAAAAATTGTATACGTGTCTATGGTATCTCAAGATTACATAATATACAATACAAGTTGATTAAGTTATGGTTGGAATAGATTTGTTACCAATTTTCACGTAGCTAAAATGAGAAAAATTATCCAATCTTGTTTTACCCATGACTTCTTCATTTTAAATCCGTTTTGAGTGAATCAAATTGCTATGATTTCATATTGAACTCTATTTTATGAATCTAAACAGAAAAAGTATAGGTTTATAGTCGGAAAAATAAGTTACAAGTCATTTTTGTAAAGGTAGTCATTTCAGTCGAAAGAACGACGTCTAGATGACCATTTTAGAAAACATACTTCCACTTTGAGTTTAACCATAATTTTTGGATATAGTTTCATGTTCATAATAAAAATCATTTTCTCAGAATAACAACTTTTAAATCAAAGTTTATCATAGTTTTTAATTAACTAACCCAAAACAGCCCGCGGTGTTACTACGACGGCGTAAATCCGGTTTTACGGTGTTTTTCGTGTTTCCAGGTTTTAAATCATTAAGTTAGCATATCATATAGATATAGAACATGTGTTTAGTTGATTTTAAAAGTCAAGTTAGAAGGATTAACTTTTGTTTGCGAACAAGTTTAGAATTAACTAAACTATGTTCTAGTGATTACAAGTTTAAACCTTCGAATAAGATAGCTTTATATGTATGAATCGAATGATGTTATGAACATCATTACTACCTTAAGTTCCTTGGATAAACCTACTGGAAAAGAGAAAAATGGATCTAGCTTCAATGGATCCTTGGATGGCTCGAAGTTCTTGAAGCAGAATCATGACACGAAAACAAGTTCAAGTAAGATCATCACTTGAAATAAGATTGTTATAGTTATAGAAATTGAACCAAAGTTTGAATATGATTATTACCTTGTATTAGAATGATAACCTACTGTAAGAAACAAAGATTTCTTGAGGTTGGATGATCACCTTACAAGATTGGAAGTGAGCTAGCAAACTTGAAAGTATTCTTGATTTTATGAAACTAGAACTTTTGGAATTTATGAAGAACACTTAGAACTTGAAGATATAACTTGAGAGAGATCAATTAGATGAAGAAAATTGAAGAATGAAAGTGTTTGTAGGTGTTTTTGGTCGTTGGTGTATGGATTAGATATAAAGGATATGTAATTTTGTTTTCATGTAAATAAGTCATGAATGATTACTCATATTTTTGTAATTTTATGAGATATTTCATGCTAGTTTCCAAATGATGGTTCCCACATGTGTTAGGTGACTCACATGGGCTGCTAAGAGCTGATCATTGGAGTGTATATACCAATAGTACATACATCTAAAAGCTGTGTATTGTACGAGTACGAATACGGGTGCATACGAGTAGAATTGTTGATGAAACTGAACGAGGATGTAATTGTAAGCATTTTTGTTAAGTAGAAGTATTTTGATAAGTGTCTTGAAGTCTTTCAAAAGTGTATGAATACATATTAAAACACTACA